>NW_015114689.1:103770-107388 GCF_001443285.1 Poecilia latipinna | reverse complement strand
GGAAATCCATATTGCCCAAAAATGCATCCCTGTGCTAACTTGGAGAAATAAAGAGTTAAGAGTGAAATAACTTTTTCTACATGATTAGAGTAGTTCTATAAACTACTGGTATGAGTTTTATATCAATATGATAATATTTGGGGAGAATAGAGGGGGGATGCATATTTTGGCAGGCTGGAAATCCATATTGCCCAAAAATGCATCCCTGTGCTAACTTGGAGAAATAAAGAGTTAAGAGTGAAATAACTTTTTCTACATGATTAGAGTAGTTCTATAAACTACTGGTATGAGTTTTATATCAATATGATAATATTTGGGGAGAATAGAGGGGGGATGCATATTTTGGCAGGCTGGAAATGCATATTGCCCAAAAATGCATCCCTGTGCTAACTTGGAGAAATAAAGAGTTAAGAGTGAAATAACTTTTTCTACATAATCAGAGTAGTTCCATGAACTGCTGGTATAAGTTTTAAATCAATAGGATAATATTTGAGGAAAATAAAGAGGGGATGCATATTTTGGCAGGCTGGAAATCCATATTGCCCAAAAATGCATCCCTGTGCTAACTTGGAGAAATAAAGAGTTAAGAGTGAAATAACTTTTTCTACATGATTAGAGTAGTTCTATAAACTACTGCCATGAGTTTTATATCAATATGATAATATTTGGGGAGAATAGAGGGGGGATGCATATTTTGGCAGGCTGGAAATGCATATTGCCCAAAAATGCATCCCTGTGCTAACTTGGAGAAATAAAGAGTTAAGAGTGAAATAACTTTTTCTACATGATTAGAGTAGTTCTGTAAACTACTGGTATGAGTTTTATATCAATATGATAATATTTGGGGAGAATAGAGGGGGGATGCATATTTTGGCAGGCTGGAAAAGCAAATTGCCCAAAAATGCATCCCTGTGCTAACTTGGAGAATTAAAGAGTGAAGAGTGAAATAACTTTTTCTACATAATCAGAGTAGTTCTAAGAACTACTGGTATGAGTTTTATATCAATAGGACAATATTTGAGGAGAATAAAGAGGGGATGCATATTTTGGCAGGCTGGAAAAGCAAATTGCCAAAAAATGCATCCCTGTGCTAACTTGGGGAAATAAAGAGCTGAAAGGATTTCACCTTTTCTACATAATGATAATTGTTCTCTGAGCTAATGCTATAATTTTTATATCAACAGGATGGATGAAAATATTTTCAGGCTCATAAATGAAAATGCATTCCCTCCTACATTAACAGACTAGAAAGTTAAGCATGATGTAAAATGTTCTGCATAATGGGCCTCTGTTTTGTAATGCTTTTAAGCTGTTATGGTATCAAAAGAAAAAGCAGAGAATTTCAAACCATTTGCGGAGAACGTTTTCAGCAGACACGGACTGAAAAAAAGTTTGACTCATGTGTCAAAGGTGTAAAAACCGTATTTATTTCAAGTAATTTGCGAAATAAAACCCACCATTTTAGGGATTACATGGTTAAGAAACGTGATAATGTTACAAATAAATTTAAATTTCCTCTTCGGTCATATTTCAGTCCGGTTTCTCGTCAATATGCGAGACTTTAGAGCGATGCGCGCTCCTGCGAGAGGGGATGCAATTTTGGGCAGGCATGAGTTTCTGGGCATAACACCGGATCCACTTCTCTGGCTGCAATACGCGCTCCCGACACAGGGGGAATAGATTTTCACAGGGGAACAGAATTTCTCACAAGAACGGCACTGTAATTTACGAGCTCTTTCAGATTAAAAGCTCACATCCGGTTCATGTTTGACCCACTGCAAGTAGATTTCCAGCGGCTTCAAGTTTAAAGTTTATATTTATGCAGTTGCAAAAAGAAATAATGTATCGGAATTTCGGAAATAATTGGGGATATTAAGCAATGCTGAAAAACGCTGTTTCCAATGACTTCTCTCACTTCTGGGTGGCAGAGGGACACTTCTAGAACACAACTAGCAAATGTCACAGATACATTGCGATTGTGGGAGCAACTCTTTAGCAAACACCATCTCTTTAGGGAAACTGACAAACCTATCTTTGAATTTGACTAAACAAGTGTTTAATTAACACTGTATTTTTAACATACAACACCAACACTAGAAATTGTTAAGGAAGATTTCTCTGAATTAGTTAATTTTGGAAAAAGTTTGGCTCTCTCTCTTCCTTTATTATCCCGGGTCCTCTCGCAACGGCCACGTGTAGTCACTCAGAAGAAAACAGCAATGCGTGTTGTCATTACAGAATTGCAGAGTTTAATCCAAAAGAGGACAACACATAAAATTACAACAGAACAGAAAAACAGAGGGATACATTCATTTACCTGACATAAATGGAAAGAAAGAAAGAAAAGCAAAGACGTCTTTGGAGAATTGCAAGAGCAAATCTAATTTTTTACTTCTGTGTAGAAAGTTTTATAGTGAAGACGTATTCTTATCTTTAATTTATTCAAATAAGGTGTATCTTTGCTCATCCAACCAGGAGCTATTTCTGACCCTCTCTCAAGCCAGGAACTCCTGCTGTTTTACGGCTTTTCACAGATGGGTGTGAAAAGCTAGAACTTCTACTGTATTGTTTTCCCACACAGACAATAGGCAATTCAAATGATCCTAGCAAACCATCTGCTGTAACTATAGGTAAAATAAAGGTCGATAGGCCAGAATAAGTTACTGATTTTAAAACCACAATTAGGCTATTTGAATCAAGACATGTTAAGTTTTAAAACTAGCTTATTTTAAATTTATTTTCTTAACAAAATCTAACACTTTTGATTATGCTCTGTAGATTTCGATTCATTCCCTAAAAGATTTATTATGAAAAGTATTTTTTCTTTCGATTTAATATTGACTTTAAATGCTGGTTCTCTAAGATGCAAATACAAGTAAACTGTCTTGCCTAGGAAAAATACTGTATTGTACAATTATTTTGTGGTAGTTTACTGCCAGTTGTCAGTCTTGATTGCGACAACAGAAGAAGACATCAAATTGACGGTATCCTACCATATTTTGTAATACCACTATGTTACTGCTGGAATTCTGCTGTAAATTTACTGTAATTTCTAAGAGTGTACTAAGCAAACACAGAACTCAGACCAAACTCTGAAGAACTCAAAGCAAATAGGAACAATCATCCTGACCATAGCTGAGGGATTTTATGTAAATCCATCTGAAAACTGAGCATTGAGGACTGTGGCTTAGCTCTTTCTTTACCACAACAGACCTGTACTGATCTGCAGCTCTGCTTTGATCAATTCAAGACAGAGCATTGATCTCTGGGATACTTACCCGTTACCCTAACCGCCCATATTTTTCTGTAGCTGCACCAGAAAGAGCTCTTATAGTTGTACAGAGCATCATCCCAATTCGTCTTGTTTTGTTTATGAGGATAAACAACTGGTTACCTGCTGTTTTTCATCTAAGGCTGACTTCTCATTCACACTCTTCTCTCTATCCTGTCTGCAGATGGTGTTAGTGAAGCATCCCTCCCACTACCTGACGTGCCTCAGAGTCAATTTGACACTTGCTCTAAATCTAGCCATAAAATGTATCTGTCTGTTGTGTAGAGAACTCTTAAAACCCATGAGATTACTGCTGTTAGCAATAATTAGGTGGCAGAAAACAAACA
>NW_015114689.1:94522-98356 GCF_001443285.1 Poecilia latipinna | reverse complement strand
TTAGGTGGTCTTGAACACAACACTGAGGGACAACTAAAAAAAAAAAATGTTGAACATTTTGTGCATCATCAGAACATTCCAATATTCCCTGCTGGCTTATATAAGGAACTGCTTAATTAGTGCTTAGTGCCTTTAGATCTTTTCATCTAGTTAAGTGGTCATAACTCTTGTGTGTGAAGAGTGCAATGGTCAGATAGCCTCACTCTGGGTGATAGCTTCAGTTTTACGAGCCGCCGTAAACCAAGCAAATTAAACATTTACTTGGTTAACAACATTAAAGCTAGATTTGTATGATGAGCATGGACATACAGTATATTTTTCAAACTTATTAGAAAAACATACTAATAAGTTAGTATGTTTGTTAGTAAACAGACTAACTTATGTTAATATCTAACATAAGTTATGTGGTTACAGCAACATGGTAACAGTTTTATTATGTTTTTACAAATAAAAACATATTGTACGCTGTAACATACAGTATGGCTGCTTATCCTGGTTTAACAGCCAGGATAAATAGGCTGTTAAATCAGGTGTGGTTGATTTTTTTAATGCTACAGTTTCTAATTTTTATGAAAAAGCAAGGGGTTTTACATATTTGTTAAAATTATTATGTATACAAGTCAGATTATCTGTTGAAAAATTGCCTTCACCCAGTGTTCCCAGTACTAACTGGAAACAATCATTCGGAGCCAGGAGGAGGGTCTTAGCACTGTCAATCAGTCTTGTGCTCATCCCCTCGACCTTCTTCCCTGCTATGCTACAGGTGGTTCACTACAACCACCTGCCACAAATGCTAACACTAGTTAGCATGGCCACCAGTGACCAAGGATAAAAGCTTTTCCTGGAATGGTAATTTGTTTTTTCAACATTAGCACAAAGAACAGCATGCATGATGTTGCTTGACAGGGCTAATACCCTCCTCCTGTCTCTGATTGTTTGATTATGACCAGGAGGGGTGCATTTTTGCAGATGGCGACAGCAGTACTGGGAGGAGGTGGATGAAATAAATTTTTTCACAGATTATCTGCCACATATCATAGCGTCACAACATGGCAACAGTTTTATTATATTTTTACAAATAAAAACATATATTTGTAAAAGTTACGTGCTCAACTTTAAGCAGTCACTGATGTTCTCTCTGGGGTTCCTGAAAGGCCATCGTGGAAACTTTTTGAGCACAGTGAAACTAATTTTATGGACATCTCCGTTGTTTGTCTGTGTTTACCTTTGATGGTCACATTCAGGTGGCCAGATGATCAAATGTGTTCGAACTGCAAGGAGCTAGCTACTTGTTGCATTTGTTGAGAAGCAGAAGTTCAGCCTGAGAAACAGGCTTGTCTGACCCCAAGACAGACTTTTTATCATTCTAAGGCAAGCCAACAAGTTCATTCACCTTTTAAACTCGGACTGTGACACGTTTTAGGGCCTGATAGACACGTTTTTCTTTGAGAGTTTACTGAACTATTTCAAAACTGTTTCATTAATTTCCGAGTGTCTGTTGAAAATCTAAATATTAGCACGCCAGAGCTGAGGAGCAGAGGGGATTTCACAGTTGAATCTGGAAAGCCAGATGTTGGCAGCACAGTGCAGATATTCAACATGACAGGTTTTTATATTACACAGCTCTAAAGTCCGGCCATTTAGGAAGTTTCCCTCTGCACATTCCGTGCAGCAATGTCCCATAATGTCAGGCCTTAGATAAATGAGAGGAGATGAGTTATTACAGGATGACTGGCAAGGAGGAGGAATTAAACAAACATGGAGTCCAGTGGAAAATAAATGTCAGTCAGGTCAGTTTTAGAACATACCCACAAGGTTATTTTCCCTCGGTGTTAGGAACTTTCAGTTTTATTTTAAGTTATAACTGATAGAAGTGAAAGTCAGCACTGGATGACTCGGTTATTTTTATATCATGTTTTTTATATTACAAATACAACCGACGTAATGATGATGATGGCATCAGTGCAGATAATCAAATGTCGTGAGATGAACTAAGCGAGGACTATCTAACTGTACTTTTACTGTGTAGGCAACTATATTCAATTGTGGTGCTATCTGTTGCACAGCCCATGATAGCGTGTTCAACATTAATAGTTTGAAGGAATTTCCTTTGTCATTCTTTATAACCCTAGGGTTGGAGCATGAATATGTTCCACTGTGTGACCTTCTAAGTCTTTCACATGATTGTGGAGGAATTTTAGCCCATTCTTCTTTACAATAATGTTTAAAGGGGACCTACTATGCAAAATTCACTTTTTGCATGCTTTTGTCCTTTTGTTCAGGTCTCTACTGCTTTCAGAAGTAGTCCACACGCTAAGAAAACGAGCCATTTCAAAAACCTCTCAATTATTAAGTCACAATCCACAGCCTCTGCCCCGTTACAGCAACACAAGCAAGGATCTGGGGGAAGCATGTTTGGTCAGCTGGTTTTCCTGCTGTATGCACAGTACAACGGCTGGAAAAGATGAATGTTTTGTTGTTGACTTACCATCCAGAAACCACTAGCTGCATACTTGATGGTTGCTCCACTTCTTCTTCTGGGTCTGACTCAGGGATGTACAGTTATACAATTGCACATCTATATGCAGCTATTTTCATGTGCGTAAAGTGCAACATTAAGTTGGAGGGCGTTGCTGATAACAGCTTATTTGCATAAAAGTGACATAATTTTGTGCAAAAATGTAATGAACACGTTTCATATAGCTCATAGACCTATCCGAACTTGTTTAAAAGGAAGCATAATAGGTCACCTTTAAGTTCGTTATGATCTGCCAGACAACCATGTTTATTCAGTCTAAGGTTAGGTCCCAGCCATTTCAATGCCTTTGTTCTATTTTTTCAGCCCTTCTGTTGTCAATTTGCTTTGTATTAGTTGTGTTATTGTGCTGCTGAGTGATTCAATTGATTCAAAGCTTGAACTTTATTAAATTCATGATTAGCTCAATGACTGCAAAGTGCCCATGTTCTGTTGCAAAACAAGTAGTGGAGGGTATGGTGGGTGGTCTGACATAATTTTGTTGATATGATATCTTTAGATTTTGACAAATATGACGACATGCATGGTGGTTAGTTATCCCTGCTTTTTCTGTCCAAAGGGCATTGTTTCAGGTGATCTAAAGTTTTTTTTTCTTATTAAACCTTAACTATGCTGAAATGACATGATTTTGTTCCATCTAGGTACCATGTTTACGCTAACAGACAAAAATCCTGCCTAATACAGCCACTCACATCTGACTAACAGGCTGTTATATCCGTCTGTGTGGGCTGTAAAAATGGCTTCGGTGTGAACATATGTTTGTGTCGTTCATATGAAAGTGTCTCTACTCTGTTGTAAAGAAACCGATTTTTCTGTTTGCCTTGAAGAATTAAACCTTAGAGTTGAAAGATTTACAGTTCTTCCATTTTATAAACACTGAGGTCCTTTGTGTCTGATGCATTTAGACCTTTTAACTAAAACATATCACTTTTAATATCATTTCTGTATTATTTTGTAACTTTGTTGGTAATTAAATCAAATTCTGCCTCAAATCGTTGATGCAAATCCAATTCCTACTAAGGTTTTTTTTTTTCATTCGCAGCCAGTAATTTAAATCTCAGGATCTGCCATCCTGGTGGATTTCTATGCTAATGCTGACAAGCAGAAACACTTTGTATGAACATCATGCATTTGCTGATTTGTACCACCAGAGGCTGCTGTGTTGTGTGACATATTGGAGCACAGAAGATAGTATCTGACTCTGATATATAGGTTGGTTTGTCTCACTCCCTCCATATACTCAGCTAACCAACACACATAGGCGTAGGAAGCGGGGGGAACGGGGGGTACATGTCCCC
>NW_015114689.1:88287-89527 GCF_001443285.1 Poecilia latipinna | reverse complement strand
CCAACACATACAAATCTACTTCATATTTGATTCTTATCTGTCATAGTTAACATTTTCATTTTGTATTAGTTGAATATTTCTTTTTACCAAAATGGATAGAAACTTGTTTCTTCCTACCTTCAGGTTCTTTAGTTTGGTATTCAAAGCAAGTTGCAGGAGCCATGGATATGGATTCCTTTGTTTGCTTCCCTGTGTGGCCAAACAGGCTAGCAAACCCAGAGTGTGTTCAGAAAGGGAATTTTGTTTTAAGCACAGTTCTGCCATCAGGAGTTCATATCAACACCTCAGCTGCTTTCCTCAGTGATGTGGTTTGGTTTTACATGAAGATTAAATTCACAACCCATTGCATTTTTTCATATTTTATCATATTACATCCACACTTTAGTTGATTTTAGTTTGGTTTTATACTGTAAATTAACACAAAGTAAAAGTGAAGTAGAAGAAAGTGACCCATATTTTACAAATAAACGTCTGAAAAACGTGGTCTACATTTGTATTCAGCTTCTTAACTGAATACAATTTCTTGGGAAACTTTTATTTCCCAAGAAATAAAAGTTTCTTGGGAACTTTTATTTAGTTCCCAAGAAACTAAATAAAATTAAGTTTCAATCACAAATAAATAGAATTCATTTATGTGTATTTTAATATCAGTAGTACTCCAACTGTTCCGTGAAGGCCTCAGATGTTTATTTTAGAACATTAGAGAAGAAATGGCATTATGAAGATCAAGGAACAATCCCAAGAATCTGCTTTTGTTGAAGAGTTGCAAGAAGAAAGCCATGAGAGATCTATTTGCAGTTCAATAACCAGCATTAAGGGACAACACAAAGGTGTGGAGGGAGGTGGTCAGATGAGGCCAAACTGTAATGTTTTAGAGTACAATCTAATATTAATGTAAGGTACAAACACTGCACATCACCCTGGACCTACTATGCACAGTGAAGGGAATGGCAGCATAATATGGGGATGCTAATGAGAAGATGGATGGAACAAAACCTGGGACAATCCTGGATGAAGACCTGCAGAAGACTGGAGACTGGGGCTGAGGCTTACAACCCTAAACATCCAGCCAGAGCTACAATGGAATGTTCTAGATTAAAGCATATTTTTGTGTAAGAATGACCTAGTCAAAGTCAGAACCAAATCCAATTTTAAATCTTTGATAGTACTTTAAATGTTGTCCACATTTGCTTCCCATCCAATTTTCACTTTTAGATGGAATAGCAGCAAGAAATGGCTC
>NW_015114689.1:81259-84913 GCF_001443285.1 Poecilia latipinna | reverse complement strand
CAAGAAATGAACAGTTTATGGCAACAAATCCATAATCCGTGGAACCATACTATGCCGAACTTTGTAAGAGATGTGAAAGGTCCTGTTTGACTTTCTTCCACTTCAAATAATGATCTCCTTTGTGTCGATCTATCACATAAAATCCCAACAAAACATGTTAATGCTTGTTGTTGTAATGACTCGAAATGTGGAGAAGCTCCATGAGTGTGAAGACTTCTGCAGGGCACTGGCTACGACCCCTGCTGCGAGGCACAGCTATAATTTGTGCTCTTTATCTCCCTGAATACCATCAGCTCACATTTAGCGTCTCACTTCTGACCAGCAAGACCCCCTGCTGGTCAGGAGGGGCTCTTCCACAATCTCTTTCTCTCTGTCGCTCTCGCTGTGTGTGTCTCTCTCTGGGGAGGCAGAGTTGTTTGTTGTTTTAAGCCCGAGTTTGGTCCCACCACTCTCAGGAGAGGCAAGAGGGAGGGCAGAAGCCTGTAATGGCCTGCGCTGACAGGGACTGCATGGGACAGCCCACTCCAGAGAGCATCTGATGGGATTAGAACACTCTTTCCAGTTCATTTTTCCCCACTAAGAATAATTCCACTCACTCCGCTCACGGTGTAGCACGATAGAGGCGAGTGTACAATGAGACTGACTGATTTTTGTTAAGGACCTGACTTTGGCAGAGAAAGAAAACCCAGGGAGCTTTCCTAAAGGATTCCGTTTTGTAAGTTTCCAACGTCATCCAGAAGTAGTCAAGTTTGTTTCCTATTAAACTGCAGAGGAGGAGAGAGGAGGAAAAAAATCCTTGATCCTGTGGTCTTGTGGTAAGCTAGAATGAGAATGAGATGACGGCTGACACTGTCTTCAGACCCTTCACCTTCCCCGTTCCTGAAGCGTTCCGTCTGCTCTTTCTGTGATTTGGGTTTGACAGTCAAGACTTTGCCTTTTTAGACTTCTCATCGTCCACATTCATTCTGAGGGAATCTAGTCTTCTCCAGAAAAATCAAGCGGATGCACACTTACATCTGGAACTGAAATGTGAAATCGGACTTTTACTTTGATACACCTCCCAGCCTGAGCAGGACTGTGGTCATCTTTATTTTTACTCCCACCGGCTGTGACTGGGGCCCTTGCATGTTGCTGTTTTGCATCTTCAGGTTGCTTTGCATTTGCTGCTCTCGCTTCACATTTTCCTGTACCTTCCTCTCATTGAAACTTGTCTCCTAGTTGCCATAAGTTTGGACTGAGATCACACTCAGGAATTGAGATTGATTGAAGATCCATGACTCTATGGAGGTACTGGTTACACCGCAGAGGTTCCGCTTCACTGTCCCCCTCCCAGAGATGCTTCTCCGGTGAATTTCCACGCTCAGCCCAAATCCTCTTGAACCTGCATCTGACATAATGAACAAAGACTCCCGCTTTTCTCGGAAGACGCATGGCAGCTTCTCCACACGCAGGCACTCCTGCATCGGGTATGTACCCTGCTACATATGAGGAGCCTTTTGATTGAAGTCAATGCCAGCAATTATTAAGAAGTGCGAAGAGCACTAGACAATACATGACACAAGAAATCTGTTGTTGTAGAAACAGTAAAATCTTAACTTAAGGCAAAATTTAGTTAGCCATTTAATGCCAGTATAAATGAAGCTGTTATGTGAAGGCTTCAGAGATTTGTTGGAGAACATCTGAGAACCAGGAGCATCATGAAGACTGAGGAGCCCACCAGACATGTCAGGGAGGAAGTGGTTGAGAAATTTAAAGGGTAGTTGGTTAGAAAACAATTTCCCAAGACTTGGTCTTTATGGAGGAGTAAGACAAAAGACATTGTTAAAAGAAAGCCATAAAAAGTCCTGTTGGTCGTTTTCTACAAGCCAGGCAGGGGACAACTTTATGGGTTTGTGAAAGAAGGTCAGATGAGGTCAAATTAAACTTTTTGACATATGCGAAACAATCTTTGGCACAAAACTGACACAGAGCACCTGAGCGCACCATCCTCAATATGGTGCGCTTCCTTCCTGTCAGGCAGCAGCTTCCTTGTATGGAGATGCTTTCCTTTAGTAGGAAGGAAAGCTGAATTGAAGGGAATATGGATGGTGTCTAAGAAAGAGCCATCCTGAAAGAAAACCTGTTAGAGGCTGTAAAATACCTTCCAGCAGGACAACCAATTTATGCAGCTACAGCAGGATGGTTTGGATCAATGCAGATTCATGTTAGAATGATGATAATTTATTGCCTTTTTATCATCACAGCCATGGAACTACAGAGGAAAACAAGCCTTTTGGCCAATTCTAGAATTCTTTTTTTGAACTCATGAATTGTCACATTTTTAATTAAATTTCAATGTCGTCTTTCAATTAAGTAAATAAATCCACTGATGTCCTGTCGTGTGACACCAGTGGAGGATTTGAATGCCAAGGCAGATACCTGCTAACGATCTAGTGTTTAGCAGGGGAGAATTAGTGTTGTGTTAGAGTTACACAGGGAAGCAAATGTGTAGAAATTTCTCATCAGATGTGGTCTAGGAGGCAAACAGGCAAAAATGGTGTGGCAAGTTGCCTAAATATCATTCGGTTAATGCTGATTACACTGACTGACACAATGTGTAACATGATCATCTGAATAATCGACAGTAATCAGGAAAAATTCCTGCATCACCCATTGCTACAGACATCTACAGATGATTACAGTGTTTGCATGAATCCATTCTGATTCACAACACACAAACATACAACACAACAGGACTCAGACTGAAGTGATGACTCTTTAGAAAAATCCTCTAAATGCTGCATAACCTGGTAAAGAATCAAACTCCTTTGACTCTAAAAGGGCAAGAGAAACATTTCAGTGCAATGTGTGGTGAAGCAAACATTTCTGAACCTTGGGCATGAGGCATGTGCCTTGCGAGTGTCATCACAACTCCTCCAGCCGTGAGCCTTTTGGATCATATGAGGAGATCAAAGCAGGTGATTTTATACCACATCTAGAAATACATAAGTGCAGAGTTCAACAACACAAGTCTCTGTTCTCTTCTTACCTGATTGGTGGATGTTGCATCCGAACTAGAAAGAAACATGGAATAAAGACTTGATTTTCTGGATCTGTCATTTGCCTTTCGTGCAAGTCATTATTCTTTATTTTTGGATTGGTGAATCTTCATGATGTCGATAACAATTGATAATTATTTGTTACAATCATATTTTTACAAGAAGTTGAACTCTGTTAGAAAAATAGTTTCCTCTGAACTCATACAAACTGAGTACTCACACACACGCACACACCCACATAGACAAAGCTGTGTTTGTGATCAGACTGTGACACCTCCTCTCCCCAGTTGTACCAACAGTACCAAGACACAATTCATTCCATCCAACTGCCACAATTGCCTTGCTAAAATACCCCTAAACTTTTTTTTTTAATTTTAAGGTACAATCACAAACTCCAGTGAATACTGATGTGACAAAACTGTGCAGAGGATGGGAAAAAGATGACCAAGATTTAGCTGCTTTTGTATTCACTCCCTTTTTGGTTGCAGTTTCACCTGCAGATGTTTGCAGTTTACCTTCAGCAGCTCAAACGTTTTCCAATTTCCTTGGAATAATAACTTAAGCCTAAGCATGATTGGATGAAAAGTGTCTGTGAACATACATTTTCAAGTGTTTT
>NW_015114689.1:74167-76738 GCF_001443285.1 Poecilia latipinna | reverse complement strand
GCGGGCCGGATCCGGCCCGCGGGCCTTAGTTTGGGGACCCCTGGTGTACAGCATAAAAAGCAGAGGGCTCAGCACACCGCCCTGAGGAGAGCCAGTACTGATGTTGATGGATGAAGAGGTATGGGGGTCCATTCTGACTCTTTGTTTGCGATTCGTCAGGAAGTCCTTAATTCAGCAACAGGTGGAAGAGGGGATTCCCAGGTCTGCCAGTTTACGCACTAATCTGTCAGGGAGGATGGTGTTAAATGCCTAGCTGAAATCAATGAAGAGGATGCGTGTGTAGCTATCTCGATGCTTCAGGTGGGACAAGACAGCATGCAGGACAGTGGCAACAGCATCTTCAGTTGACCTGTTAGCTCTGTAAGCAAACTGGTACATGTCGAAGGTGCGAGGAATGAATGAATGAATGAATATGACTCTGAACCAGTATTTCAAAACATTTCCTCTCCAATGGGGTCAGAGCCACTGGTCAGTAGTCGTTCAAGCTATACTTTATGCTACATCAGTGCACATGGATATATGCACTGATGTAAACTGTTCCATTTCAGCTTTGGTTGCATGTTGAGGGTTGTTGTCCTAATGTGAGGTGAACCTGCATCCAAGTCTCATGTCCTTTGCCATCTCTAACATATTCTTCCAGAATAATTTTGTATTAAGCTCCATCCATCTTCCCATCAGTGCTGACCAACTTCCTGTGCCTGGAAAAAAACGCCAGTATCCCACAGAATGACATTAGAACCGCCATGGTATGTTCAGGGTGATGTGCAGAGTTAGTTTTCCCTCTAACATCTTGTTTTGTATAAAGAAATTTGTAGAGTGCACCACAAAATGAATAGCTGTCATGTTGACAGGTTCTCCCACCTGAAGTGATATCTGCTGCTTCCATGTTATGATGGGCTTCAGCTCTATCTTGATAGGTTTAGAGTTGAGCCATGCCCTTTCCTTTCTCAAAGGATGGATGGAGTAGAACTCTGAGACGTTCAGTGCTTGAAATATTTCTTTATGACTAAAAGTACTTCCGACTTCTTCAAAACGTTCTCCCTTAATTGTCTGTTGTGTTTTCTTTGAGGTTTTCACATCAAAGTTTGTTATAAATAAAGATAAAAATACACCCACGAAGTAGGTGACTTCAGAGGGCATTTGAGTGCACTATATTTTATTTACTGGAATCAGAGTGAAGAGGCTGATTACAAATGTGGTTCTCTTTTCACATTGTTTTATCAAAATCCTAAAACTATGGATTATTTTGATTCTCCTTTACAGTCCTGCACCACTTCGAGTCGTTCTATCAATATATCCCAACAGAATCCATTGAGGATTGTGACAAAAGGGAAAAAGTTCACCATTAAGGTGAAATGCATTGTTCTGGATGAGGCTGAACCTGGCACTCAGCTGAGGGCTATTGATGTCCAAAATGTGGGCCAGGGACCATTTGCAGCCCTTGGAATAGTTTTGCCCTGGATGCTATTTAGGAATGGTTAAACCACTGGGCTCCAAAGTGGGTCCTGGAGGGCCGGCATCCTGCATGTTTTAGTTCTCTCCCTGGTTTATCACACCTAGATCAAATGATGGCTCATTAGAAGACCTGGGAAGAACATTGACCTGCTGAAATGGCTGTTATTACCACCAGGGAGAGAACTAAAATATGCAGGATGCCGGTGTTCTGTCGTACCCGTAAATCCAGCATACCTTATGGTAATGCGCATGTGCACATCGATGTTACGTCACATACTGCTTATTCAGCAGATTTCTTATAAATCCGATCATACCTGTAGAAGTTTCATTTTGTGTGTTTTATTTCTTAGAAGTAAATTTTATTTAATTACGGGACATCAGTCCCGTTTAGCATCATTATTACTACAAATACTGTTTGACTACAAATTTGGTCTCCCGTGGGATATTTTGTCCCTATAGGTAATCTACCTTTTTAATATTTTAATACCTCTTTAGAAAACTGCACAGAATATGTCCTAAAAAAAGCACATGAATAATGCTGGATGCTGACCGAAGCTGTGTTAGGCAACAAGCAGAGCAACACCTCTTTCTAGACACTGCGTGGAAATAACTCGATTTTTCTTATTTTAATTTTTTTATGTACCGTAAACTTCTTGGAAATAAAACACACAAAATTAAACTTCTACAGGTATGACGGATTTATAAGAAACGTAACATCGATGTGCGCATGCGCATTACCACAGGGTATGCTAGATTTACGAGGTCTGACAGATAGTCAGAACACTGGCTGCCCAGGCCTCACTTTGGGCAGTTTAAGTGGAACTGATGGAGGTGGAGACTTTTTGTGTTTTTCTTTGTATGAGATTTGCCTTGACAAATCTATATCTTAAATAGAACAATTTAGTTGCAAACCAAGTGTTTTTTTTTCTTTAATTTGCTGTATTTTATTTATTTATTTATTTATTTATTTATTTATTTTTGCTTTGATTTAGTGTCATATTAAGTAGGACCGCAAATCTTCAGTGACTTTTTACTCAAAACCAGACTTAATCACACCCAGTAAATAAAATGGACTAAATCCAGGGTTTTCAAAGACAGTTCTGATGTTCGTTGCTG
>NW_015114689.1:59933-70890 GCF_001443285.1 Poecilia latipinna | reverse complement strand
AGTGACTTTTTACTCAAAACCAGACTTAATCACACCCAGTAAATAAAATGGACTAAATCCAGGGTTTTCAAAGACAGTTCTGATGTTCGTTGCTGGGAATAAGCTACAAATAATATCTTGACCAACAAGGTAGGACACTACAACTTTGAGAGCACCTTTTTCTAACCTTTCATTTAAATCTATCATGCTAATTTGTTGCTGAGCAGGTAAAAAAAATCCTCAATAAAATGATTTTGCATTTATACAAAATAATTGTGGGCCTTGTGGGTTTCAACATGCAAAGGTTTGTACACCTTTCTTAGACAATATCCTAGGATGACCGCTACAGCTGCAGTGGCCATTTTCATTTATCTGAAGTGAGGAACAATAGAGAGAGAAAACAGTGCTGTAGAGAAACAGAGGCAATGAGCGAGTGGTAAAATGAGATAATTGAGACAAACTGGGGAAAGGGTGGTGATGTGGTGATAGTGGGTTGGAGCTCAGATAGTGCAGCTTTCAGGGCAGCGATAAGGAACGGCTGCAGAGGCCGCGCCGCATGGCTGTTACCGTGGAAACAGAAAATAGAGAAGTATGGTCTGGACACAAAACAATGGATTGTGATGTAAAGAACTGAAACAAAAGTGTCAAGTGAGGCCATTTAACCAAAGGGCAGCAGTCTCAATGTCAGAAGTCTCAATATAGCTGCCATCCCCCTTCATCCTGGTTCAGTCGAAATGGCCTGAGTGGGGCTGCGGCGGGTCGGCTGCTGCGTGCGTCACAGCCCCACTCCCTATTTTAAGCATGACTGATTTCCCCAATTGCCTTCAGAGCCTCATTGATCCTTAGCGGCGGGCCGGGACAACGGAGTCAGCTTCAGAACCAGCTTGTTTACTGTACTCCATGCTCACTGTGTGAGAAACTGCTGGGTTCAAAGGTCAGCTTTGTGGACGAGTTGTAATAAGTCATTAGTTTTAGTTGAAGTCCAGAGATGAGAGTCCAGAGTACAGTCCAATGATCACATCTGAACCATCAGCTCCTGTCTGCACTGTCATCAGGCTGAATATATTCCTACCACCAGAGGGAGAAACTAACCCAGTTATATTCACACACTGCAGAGCACATGGGGGTTGTAAAGTAAAGAAATAAACTTAAAATATTCAGATATTTTATCTCTTTTTAGCAGCTTAAGATTTGATTTTTTTAACTATTTAAAATGATTGAAGTCAGTGTGTTACTGCAGTTCTTTTTCTGTTTTACATCTACTTCATGTCTCGTCAATTATCTTTATACTGCAGTCTGTAGCATATCTGTACAATTTGTTTAAAAGAAGACATTTAAACAGTTTCTTTACCTTCTATTTGAATTTGAATTCCAAGTTATTCAAATTCAAAAATACTCAATTGATGGGCTGCACAGTGGCGCAGTTGGAGCTGTTGCCTTGCAGCAAGAAGGTTCGATTCCCAGCCCCGGTCTTTCTGCATGGAGTTTGCATGTTCTCCCTGTGCATGCGTGGGTTTTCTCCGGGTACTCCGGTTTCCTCCCATAGTCCAAAAACATGACTATCAGGTTAATTGGCCTCTCAAAATTGCCCCTAGGTGTGAGTGTGTGTATGCATGGTTGCGACAGACTGGCGACCTGTCCAGGGTGTACCCTACCTCTCGCCCGGAACGTTAGCTGGAGATAGGCACCAGCAACCCTCCCAACCCCACTGAGGGACAAGGGTGTAAAGAAAATGGATGGATGGATGGAAATACTCAATTGATCCCAAAGGAAAATTAAATGTTGTAACTCATATTAATTCAAATTCTTGTAGGTAGTTATGGCTACAATAGAGCACTTGTAACGGTCTGTATTGCAGCCAGTAGATGCAGATGTAATTAGCAACCCCTTAACATAATCTCACACTAAAAAGAAGAGAAAAAAAATTCATTGTCACCTGCTGCATATTGAACGTCTCTCCAGAGACGTCTGGATTCTGAAGTTGTCCTGCTGACAAATGAACCATCGCCCCAGTCTGAGATCAGGATGCCCTGGAGCAGGTTTTCATCCAGGAGGTCTCTGCACATTGTTGCAGTAATATTTCCCTAATAATTCCTGGTACTGAAAAACAGCATGATGCTGCCACCACCATGCTTTACTGTAAAGATGCTATTGTTGTGGTGATGAGCAGGCATGCCTGGTTTCTTCCAAACATGGTGCCTGGCGTACACACTGAAGAGTTCAATCTTTGTCTCGTCAGACCAGAGAATGTTATTTCTCCTGGTCTGAGATCCTTCAGGTGCCTTTAGGTAATCTCCAGATGTTGTGACATGAGCATTTTATTAAGGAGTGACTTTCATCTGGCCGCTCTGCCTTCCAGGCCTTATTGGTGGATTGGTGCAGAGATGGTTGTCTTTCTGGACTGTTCTCCTCTCTCCAGATAGGAACACAGGAGCTCTGACAGAGTAACCATTGGGTTCTTGGTCACCTTCCTGACCTTTCTCTCCTAAACTGACAGCAGCTCTGGGATCACTCCTGCCAATTGCAAACTTCTTCCACTGACCAATTATGGAGGCCATTGAACTTCAGAGCAAGAAAGTCCCAGTAGATCTCAGAGAATTCTCTCTCTGAGGTCTACAGATAACATGTTAACTAGACATATTAATTTCCTGAAGAAATTTAACTATTTAACTGGGGCCTGCCCAACGTGTGCAGGTCTGTTTGGCCCCCTCGTTCTGACGCTTAATGAGTAACACATTCATGCAAGCCAGCAAGCTTGCACAGCTGGACTTGCCCCTGGTAAAAACCAGGAGCACATCTGGGCAGTACTGATGCGCTCGACCTGGTCCACCGCTACAATGCAATGGCCAAAGCTCATGCCTGGTCCACCACCAAAGTGCTATGGCTGACCTGGTTCATCACCACAGTGCAATGGCTGAACCTCATACACAGTGAAATTCGGTCCGAGACTGATGACTAGAAGCTTCGCACATGTGGTTCTCACTCACAGTGTGAAGTAAAAAAAAAAAAGACAGTGGATATTGTTTTTTTCTAGAAAATTTTCAACCTTCATACTAAGGATTTTAATTCACACTAAAAATCCTGAGAAATAATAAATTTATGTAAGCAAAATATGAATAGTCCCAGGAAATATGTATTTTTGCCACAATGCATTGCAAGTCCTCTCTCTGCCCCTGTTTGTGAGACTTCTCACTGCCTCTGTCTGGCCTTTGTTGCTATCGTAATTAACGACTATAGCCAATGCATTGTGAGACCTGAGCTCAAACATTTTTAAGTAATTCTGACATTTAAAATGGGCTGTGTCCCTCTCAGACAGCGGTTCAGGTCGCAGCAGCGGCTGCTGCATCTGAGTCGGTGAGCTGCAAGACAGACCATAATAGCCTGCAGGTCAGAGTTAGAGCCGTGGGCTCCGTTGCTATGGTAATTAACGACTGTAGCTGTGACTTTGTGTGTGAGTCAGAGCGGAGCCTCCGTTAACTTGAATGAGATTTTGTCGTTTTTCGCAATTTATGTCACCATTTTAACTCAGAATCCCACTAAAAATAATAGTGCACTTCTCGGGATCAAGTTGAACGTTTTGATACCACTTTTGTGGGGGTGGATGCAGTGGTTTGAGCCGCATTAAGGGTGATAGGTGTAGAACAATAGGTTCCTGCCATGCATTGCATGGGCAGGCCCCAATTAACAACAAAACCACAAATAAATGATTTTGACTTACAGTCAACTACTCTTACATATACTGCAGCACTCCTTAATAAGTACAATCCAAATTGCTGGTCAGGAATGCAAACCAGCCTCCATGAAGCCAGCAGATAATGGTGTGAGGCCGCTATGCCAACAACAGGCTAATAAACCCTCAACTGAAGGAAAATCCAGGATTTATGCCTTGTCATTTTATGAGTTGTAAATGTTTCATGTCAACGTTTTTTTGGCCCAACTGACCAGGACTTTTTAGACTGAGACTAGCTTAAGTGTAATGTGAAGACACTGAGCAGAACCAAATATTCAGTGCCTGTTTTTCCTTAAATATCACAATGTTTTCCATCATATGGACGCAGACTGATGGAACACTGAGAAACCCTTTGGTGCACAGCCAAGTAAGTGTGTGTTTCAGTGTGGCGGTACTGCTAAGTGTATGCATGTCCGCTTCATTTAACTTAGAATAATGTTATCAAGGCATGTTGTTAAGTTTGTCTAACTGTATGTGATACCAATTATGCTCCATGGAAATGGTTCAAAGTATCTACCACTTCTACCACTTTGTCCCATCTCCACTGGGACAGTAAGAGCCAAAGTCACTCACTTTTTCACTCTTCAGTGGCAGGTTCTCAGAAGTTAGCTATATTTAAATATGTAGAGTTAAACAAAATTAGAAACTGCATAATTAATTTAATGGGTAATTATTTAGATTATTTGAAAAGTTTTAGGTTAAAAAGCATTTTTTTTAAAGTTACCTAATAGCACTGGACAGGGGTTTTCAAAGTGTGAGAGAGCTACCTCCTCCCCGCCAATGACATTATTGCTAATATTTCTGTGAACATTTTGGTGTTGATGTTCCATTCATCCATGGCTCACTGACATTGTTGAGTTTACCTGCTATGTGTAGCGCCACATGAAAAATCCTTCATCCTTGTTTGGCAGACAACACTGTGGCACTGCAGTATGTTTAGATCCAGCCTATGAACATCCACACTTAAAATAATCATGACCATACTTTCTTCTCTTTTTTTTGCCGTTTTGTTTTGCCCAGAGTCTGTCTTCGTAAAGCCAGGTTTAAGGTTGATGCATTGGACTGTGCATGCCACTGCACTCTGTTCCCCCTCCCTTGCATGAAGGCCTAACACCTGATTGCACCCTCCTTAGCTTGGTCATGGCCATCCAATTTCCCTTGATTTTCATCTTCCTTCAGTTTTCCGTCTGGCATTTCTTTCACTAAGCTCGATTTCTCCAGTAGAATTTCAACTGCACTGATCACTGAACAGAAGGATAAGTTGTGAATGATGGCATCGATTTTCTGAGCTGTTTTAGAATTGCAGTCTGCCTGTGATTTGACAATGCCAGTGGAAGAAACGTCCATTTATTATAATAATGCTGCTCTTTTCCAAATTGTCAAGTTTGAGTGAAGGGTGACACCCAATTACAAAATTCTGAGGTGCAGATCCCATGACAGCACATGAGGCCAACACGCGCTGTCATGGGACAATGTGATCAGTGGGTTACCTAGAGACCTAGATTTACACATCATAGCTTTAGCTACTTAAATTGTATGCATTTTGTCTGTGGCATAGGCTTGTTGAAGGCAGTTAAATGTTTGCATTTGCTTTTTCTGGTTTGTATTTTTTTTCCCCCTCATGTAGCAACCACTGAAGAAATCTGGTGCCCCCTAGGGGAGGCATGCTCCACACTGTGAAAAGCACAGGAATAGGACATTATCCAGAGCAAAACTAGAAGAACTACAGTCAGCATGAATACTGTTAACAAAGATGCAGTAAGAGAAAAGAGGCACAGCAAGAGAGAAGAACTAATCCTACTTTGGCAAAGTAAAAGTCCAACACTAAATAGGAGATTAAATAGTTTGATTGAATTTATAAAATGTTGCAATTCAGTCTCCAGAAAGCTCTTTTACTGCGGGGTTGTACATAATGTTGTCGGGTCTGATGGTCCCTGCTGTGAGCCTCTTTACATTTCCTTAAATGGAAGTCTTGGTCATGCACCACAGACACAGAAGCTCAGCATCACAACAAAGGATTACATAAAATATCTGAAGTAGGTAAAACTTTACTTCATACTGCATGTACTGTATGTACAGTTAATCAGCTGTTTCAATGCAGGCACATCCTTTTTTTTTCAGTTTCAGCTAAAATAACTCAACAGGTTGTCACAACAAAGGGTCTGTGTTAGCTCCATTATTCAGCCATCTGTGTATGAAAGGACAGATCAGATCCTTCCTTTGGGTGTGGCACCATGTAACTGACGAATCCCTGGCCTGCAAAGCTGAGTTTGTGTGCTTGGTTTCAGTCAGATCTGGATTATATTTATTGTCCTTTTCATACCAGTGGCTAATGTTGACATGGCAACATAACGTGTCTTGCAAAAGTATCCATACCCCTTGAACCTTGTCACATTTTGTCATTTTATATTTCAATGAGGATTTTATTTGATATATCTTTCTAACTTTTGCTTCTGTCTATTACATAAAATCCATTAAAAATGCATTTGTTTGTGGTTGTAATGTGACAAAATGAGAAAAGGTTCAAGGCATATTTATACTTCATGAACTAGGATCGTTGTGCATTCTCTCATCTCCCGTGGGTCACCGCTTGGCAGGTTGGGTGGAGATGTTCTTGGCTGCTGTATGACTACACACTATCACCCTGGAATAGAGGCCAGATATGAACAACAAATTGTGTTTAAATTGAGTTTAGCTTCAACTGTCATTGGAAAAGATATTTTTAAGACATGTTTAATGTAGCTTGTAAAAACCTTTCTTTTGGGTTTGAAAATCAATTACTGGCCCTCAGTAACCTCAGTAGTCATGGCATCTTTAATCAGATATGTCCTGTATTTTTATGAAAAGCTCAGAAGGCTGGCCAGCTGGGGTTTCAAATTTAATTTTCACATTTATGGAGTCTGCGGCCGACAGTGGGGGACTTTATGCTCATGCCTGAACTAGTCTAGTTGTATATGTTGAGAGTAAATGCGTGCGTGTATGTGATCGCAGTGAGCCGAGTGTTCAGAGCTGCTTACTATAATACCTTTTCATACACCTTCTGTCTTCAATCTCTTTACAGAACACAGATAAGACTTACTGACACATACACACATACACCACATGCACTAACACCAATACACGACACACTCCATCTGGAGAGGATAATATGCCCTCCTTCTGTTTCAGGATCCACAGTGTTTAGGAGAAAGAGAACTGCAGCTAAGATAGGCAGATCCCGCCCCCTTCCTATCCTATGCTCCAGCCTCACTCGAAACCCATTCCCATTTGTGTGTGATGTACACTTGCTTCTTAGTCACATGCCTATACACACACACACACACACACACACACACACACACACACACACACACACACACTTGGTTTGAAAAACCACACACTCTTTCACACACACAAACAGGTTGCACAGATCTGTGCACAATCTAAGGGGTGTGACAGAATATTCCTGCAGAGGACAGGCCTACGCTAACAGAGAAAGCTCTGAGGTGTTTCTGTGATTAAAGGTGTAGCAAACAGAGATGAGAGAGAAACATAAGAAGAGAGAAAGAGCAGACAGAAAGTGAGAGAGGGTAGAGTCTGAGCCACATTTAGACTCAGGGCAAATACAAGATGTACATGTGGGGCAGATTGGTGCAGAGAGTGATTAAAAAGCTTTCTTTCAGCCTTTATGGCTATCTAACAAACTTCTGAGAGAGCACGACTCAGCGGAATTTAGTCTCAGGAAAGCAGAAACTCCAAATCTGCGTGTCTAATCTAAGAAGAGACAACTTTTCACCAGCAGATCGGATTGTCCCAGTCGCTCTGACTCTGTGTCGCTGACACTTTGTCTTAGAGTTGCCTTCCACTCCTGCCAGGGGGGGATGAGAACCCTCAAGAAGCTGTGGAGAGGCGGACGACCTGATAGAACAAAGCAGACGAGGAAGCGTTCTGGGTTTTACAGGGATGAGAGCGGCCACAAACTGAGGAGCACCAAGAGGGGGAGAACAGCAGAGTGGCCGAGAAGAGGAAGGTGAGGAAGACTTAAACAGAGTAGTCAAAAGAAAAGATGAGTGTGCCGGCGAACTATGGCTTCTTTTACTCTGTGGAGCGGAGTATAACTGTGCGGAGTGGAAACATTCGGGGCTCGCCGTGTGCTGTCAACAGGCCAATGGACATCATAAACAAACGCAGGCGGTAATTAAGAGCTACCTCATTTCCTCTCACTCACTTCTTTTTATCTTCCTTATTTTTCATCTGGTTTCTGTGATCTGTGTATGAATAGCTATGTATGAATGTGTATATATTATAATAGCCAGCTCTCAAGCTGGCTATGAGAGGTTGCACATGGTTTTGTTTGTAAAAAAGGCACCCCTTGAGGTCAAAGGTAATTTTGTCTTTAAAAATATCACTCCCATTTGAAGTGGCTGAGAAACTAATCTATTTCTACATGCCAGTTTCATTAACAGGGACACAAACTTTCTATTTTTTGTTATGACACTATCAGAAGTTGTGATCACACTTCCGATAAACTGCTAATAGCAGAGCTAATTGTTTATTTAGCGCTTTTGCTAACTTTGAAAACGTTTATAGCACCCTTAGCTTCAGCTAAATAATTTTTTCCAGATAAATTCTGAAGCACTAATTTACTTGGCTGTTGTGTAACATTTCTGTTGGATAAAGTTCCACATATGTGTTGAAGTTTTGGTTATCGACTGTTAAGCATTCTTCATGTAGTTAGCTGCTTGTTTTGAAGCAGGCAAAGACTGTTGACACAGTCATTGAGTTTCCTTTTCTCATGTTCCCTAACTATTTCGAACAAGAAATTTACAGGAACAAAATAAAGCACGGACATTAGAAAACAAAATGAAACATAAATATGTTTGTAAGAGTCAATATTAATTTGATGCTTGGTGGTTGTAGTCCTTCAAAGGCACATTGTAATTTAAATTTAAGTTAGCACTTTAGCATTAGCTTCTGCTAATTATCTGTTATCTACCATAACACTGCAGCCTTCGCTTGAAACACTGTTTCTTCTTAAAAAATATATTTTTAAGAGGGAATGTAATAAGAAGCTAGAGGACTGTTGCCCCAGATTGTTTTACAGATAATGTGCAATAATATTTGTATTTAAATATGTGCTTGATGCATGAACAGGAAGGGAGATTTTTTTTGTGTTTCTAATGTTTTAAAGACTGAATTTCTTACATTTCTTGCCTTCTGTGGGGTTCAAACTTTTTTTTCCACTTTTTATATAACATCTACAAACTGCTGACTTTTATCAGCTGCAAAACTTACAAAAACATCCGTTAGTCTTTATCAGATGTTTCACATCAGCATTTCCCAAAATAATTATTTGCCATGTTTCCTCTTAAAGACATGAATAACGACCTCCAGATTATTCTCTGTTTAGTTTTTTTAATTGCTATTATAAAAAACTTAACATTTTATTTTCGTTTTTATATCATTCCACATTTGTTGCTATTAGGAAAAATGTTTGAATAGTGTTTGATTTTACATAAAAACATGCAGAATTCTTTCTTGTTAGCTGTAATTTGATCCATTGTGCTGTGGCTAAACCTTCGTTTCAGTTGTATCATGTAATTTAGACTTAGAATTTAGACTTCATTGTGCACCAATTCTTTAGTGTGCTTGCATGGTTGTTTGTTCTGTTTGTCTCTGTGTTGCTCTGCGACAGACTGGTGACCTGTCCAGGGTGTATCCCGCCTCTCGCCCGGAATGTTAGCTGGAGATAGGCACCAGCAACCCTCCCGGCCCCACTAGGAACAACGGTGTATAGAAAATGGATGGATGGATGTGCACCAATTCTGGTTTTTAAAACCAAAGTTGCATGATATATAAAACAGTTTTTTAAAAAATCACAGAAAGCCAAAAATATATGTGCCGTTTGTGCCCACAGTGAGTTAATGAATCTTTATACCATAAAAAAAACTGCTCTTATGTAGAGAAGTCTAATCCTGATTAAGCTTGCAGATGTATTCCTTAAAACAATCTGCAAACACTTTACTCCTCTAGTCTGGTGCAATTCTCTTCTTGGCAATAGTGAACAGCACATATAGATCCACAGTCTGTTTATCCATTAACTTTTTGTGCTGAAACCCATAAAGAGACATTTTGCAGCTCTGACAGTAATGGACATTTTGAAAAAAACAAAACAATAACAAAAAACAAACAAACATAAAATTAAGTTTTCTTAAACCTGGGAGCAGGGGCACGGTATAAGGGGAAAAGTGATGACAATTCTTGTGGAGGGCTCTCTGTTGGTCAGGGCCCTCCACAATTTAATTATTTAATTTTTGTTCATAGACATAAAAATAAAAAAGTCGGGGCCCTGTCAATTACAAAATTAATCATATTGTATTTTCAAAGATTGTTTTTAGCAGTAAAAATTTAATGTCCCCACTCCCAGATCGAAAAACACACATCCATATTTGCCCTGAACACCCTCTATCTGCGTTAAATGGTTTGTTCCTGCTTGGACCGCTTGAGAGTGACGCTGTTCAGCAGCAGTCAGTGAAAGACACGAACGATTGTGGCCGTTACTATGCTGCTAAGAAAAGTTATAAAATCAGGTTTTCAGAAAAAAAATCAAAAGAGAGAGGGAGAGAGAACAAAAGGCAAGAGTGTTTATAACCCAGTTTGAGCAAAAGGCAAGAGTGTTTATAACCCAGTTTTTCTCCAAGAGAGGTGAATAGACTGTAAGTGTCAGGAATGATGGTGTTTGGTGTTGACAGGAACCACGAGGCCTTCTTCGTCTTGTCATAGTTAGACTTTTACTTTTCATCACAGTTCAGATATACAGGTCCAAACTCACCGGAACACAACGTACAAACTCACACAGAGTGATGAGGACTACTCAGACCGGAAACCCAGACGAGACTGCCGCCACAAACCTGCGGCTCGTCAAAACTAAATATCTAACCAAACAGGTGAATCAAATTACTAATTAGTGGACAAAGGAAAAACCGGTAATACTCAAAAGTAGACACTAGAAACCTCGAAATCAACTCAAACTAAACGGAGAACACAGAAAAATCCACACAAAAAACCCAACATATGACAGTGACATTATCAACCATTTAGCACAATTAGCTTAGCTACAAACTACTATTTGCCTCCTTTTCACTAGCATTTAATGAAATAAGAAAACAGATTACCAACATATTCATATATTTAACGTGTCACTTGTACCTTTTACCACTTAACAGATGAGTCAGTCAGCAGCAGCTCTAACCCACGTCCCTCCTAACC
>NW_015114689.1:50072-55691 GCF_001443285.1 Poecilia latipinna | reverse complement strand
ATTTAATTTCACATAATTATCATGCTAGAAGCCATTTGTTTGTTAAATACTTAATGAAACATATTTACCTTGTTTGATGTTTGTTGTGAATGACATACTCGCAGACGAACGAGATAATTAGTCCAATTTTGTCGTTTATTGAACGTTCAGAAACTACAGCGGCTGTGATGCGCCACAGCAAAGGTAAACAAAGGTAAAATAACTGAACAGGTAATCAACTCAAAACCACTCACACCTTTTTACTCTCTCTCTCTTTGTCGTTTAAGCACAAAGAGAGTGCCGTGGCAACCGCTTGCTCCTCGAGCAAGCGGCACAGATTATGTTTAAAACATTTAGTGCGTTACGATAGGTTTTCAGACTTGATATTTATTTTGCGATTATTAATAAGCGCTCTCATGAACACAGCGGTGGTTGAGTACTTAATTTTAAACTTCTGGTCTGCTAGTTATTTTGATAATGGAACCGAAACGCACAGAATTGCGCAACACCTTGTTGAAACAATAATTACTGAGATTATTATTGTTGTTGGGTCATTAATTTGAACACGTTTTGTTGATTTTTATTGTTGTTCTTTAATAAAGTTACGAATGTTTTAAGCCAATCAGAGGAGGACGTGCTGGTCTCAGCGTCCTGGCTGCGTTCAGTTTGTCACCTAATGCTGAGATCGACTCAAAACCTTTCGCGATCGACGTATTGCGGCCCTGCTGTAGCAAAGCACAAAGAGTACAATATGAAATGGGGGGAAAAAAGCTATTTATTAACTGATTAAGTTGTGTTTTGGATTGTTCTTGAAAAACTAATTAGTCAGGGCTGATTAGTGGGTGCACTCATGGCTGCACAGTGGACCCAGTGATTCTTTACAGCAGACTGCTGCTCCCCTCTCTTGCAGGTACTGCGTACCCCCGCTAAATCTTTTAGGGGTACGCAGTACCCGACCGTACCCCCCTACTTTCACCCTTGGTTAGCACAGGTACGGCAGATAGACGGTTTTTTGTAATGATGAGTTGTTTCTCCACCATTAGCACATTTAGCAATGAAAGAATGAGTTGATTGACAGCGCTAAGAGCGTCCTACAGGTTCTGATTGGTTGTTTTGGTCAGAACGGTGCATTACTTTAACCAGTAATAGTAATTCAGGAATTCAGGAAGGACATGGAGGAGATTGATTGTTTTCACAGATTATCTGTCTCATAACAAACTGCTACGACATCGTGACAGCTTTAACAAATATGGAGAAAACTTCTTTTTTTTATTAAAGTTATGTACTGCAGCTTGAATAAAATACAACTACATAGCATTTTTGAGAAGTCTGGATTGCTTTATGTGTAGTTGCACGTTGCTTTTGACTGTTGCTCATGGGGAGAGAAATTTCAGTGTCTAAAACTAATAGAAAAAATTTAAGCAACCTACTTGCATACTGGATGTGGACTGTTGGATGTTAAATTCATGAATTCATGAGCAGTAAATATTGTGCTAATTATCAGTATTGAACCAAAGAAAGCAAGGCAGATGCAAGCCTTTAAAATTTTTATGGCTTTTTATGGGTCAAGTAGGCTCAAAAAATTGTAACAGCAGCTGCGCAGGGGGCCCAAACAAATTGTTTTGTCAGGGGGCCCACAATTCCTGGCGGCGGCCCTGCCAGAGAGTAATACCTGCAATATGCTTTGCAGGTCGTTGGAGAGTATCACCTGGATTAGGAATTTTAGAGAAATGGCACTTTGTCTTATTGCATTTCAGTGATATAGAGTCGAGCTTAAGGAGGGCATTTATTAGAAACTTAAAATTTCAGCCTTGGAGCAAAGAAGATTAGCTCAAGAGTAGCTCAAGCCAAACTCATCACAGTTTTAACTTACTTTGGCAAAAAGCTTTCCTATTTTCCACTTCTTTGAGTTTTAACAATTTTGTGTCACTCCAAGCACTTACTTTAGTGCTTACAGCCACCAGTTCACAAAAACTTTAATATTTGCCATTGTAAACTCCTCTTAACCTGGTTAGGCACATCCCTGGACTCTGATGTGCATCCAAATGCAGCATTTGTCTCATATAACTGTGTCTAACATAAATGATATGCATGTTTTCTGCAACAACACACCAATATTTACTAAAAGTACTGAGCATTGATTTGTTCTCTGTGAATCAGAACTTTTGTCCTCACAAATTAAATATTTCCCAATGAAAAGATGTGTTGAAAATGTTCTGGAACTTCCATGGTTTCCAAAGAAGGTAAGAATGTACAATATATCGACACTAACATCATTTGACCGATATTAATTAAAAAAATTGGTTCAATAAATAAAACTAGGCCAATATTAACAACCAATATTTACTTCCATCTTGTTGCTTTATGTTTCTGAATGGAAAGGGAAGAAGGTTGGTCAGGTAGTAATTTTTTGGTCATGTGACAGTGATAGTGTTGAAGCACAGGACTGTGGGTAGTTTAACCGAAGCAGAGAAGCAGTGCTGAAGTCAACGTAGCGAGTGTGTTGAAAAGAAGTGAAATATTGATAATATGCAAGCATATTATTAGTAAACATTGATTAGCAGCCATAGCAGTAATATTTATATTGAAACCCAGGAATATGTAGCACTGAATGATTGTAGCAGGTGTTCCAAACCATTCCAGGCATTCAGACTGCTTCTGCAAACATTTGTGAGTGAATAGGTCAGTCTCAGGAGCTCAGCGGATTCCAGGGATGGGACTGCTACTAAAATCCACTGTGAGCACTTAGAGAGATTATAACTAAGTGGAAGAAATTGGGAATAACAGAAACTCTCCCAATAAGTTGCAAGCCACATAAAATCACAAAATGAGGTCAGCAGATGATAAGGCAGAGTGCAGAGGTCACCAACTTTCTGTAGAGTCAATAGTTCTAGACCTCCAACCTTCTTCAGATTAGCTCAGAAACTTTGCACTAGGAGCTTTCCAGAGTGTATTTCCATAGCTGTTTTGAGAAGTTGGCCTTGAGCTCTTAGCTCTGGTGAGATTAATTCTTTTTTTTTTTTTAAATTGCCAAAATAGAACATTCATAAAGACATGGATGAGTGAGTATGGTACATAGGAAGATGACTGACTTCCACAGAGTACTGATCTTAACCTGAGAGAACACGTTCAGGATGAATTAGAGCATAGAGAGCAAGCCAGGCCTTCTCATCCAACATCACTGTCTGACCTCACAAATGCTCTTCTGGGAGAATGGTTAAAATGATCTTGCAGCTAACAGGAAGGACAGGTTTATCTGCAGCCAGTTATGAGTGAAGACAGCCAGCCTAATGTGGGCAGAGGGAGTAAAACCTTAATGGACAGCTTGAAAAGGTCAAAGATCACATTCACAGGAAGATCTATAAGGTTCAAAACTTATAGATCATGCATAGATTCCTTGTCTTGATAGCAATAGTTCCTTTCTGCTTCTTCAGCCTACAGAGGTTTCCCTTGTTTTTCAGTTACAGTTGTTGCATGTTTTGTGTAAACTGCAAATTGGATGGCTGGGAACTATGAATGAATAAATGAAAAACTGAAATTATTTTCCGTGCTCTGGTCGAGCTTAATCAACCCTTCTGTTTGGAATCTTAGTTATTTTCTTATTCAGCTTCTTCTCTTCGTCTTCATATTAGGTCTCTGATTCGCTTGTCCGAGGAATATTGCTAAGTTGAGTTGCATTGTGTATTGCTCTGAACTGAGAATTGTTCTTCATGCATTCATTTAGTTATGTCTGGACCACTGCTGTTTGCTTTCCACTTGTCTTAATAAACCTTCCTTGGATCGATTTCAGAAAGCTACTTTCCCAGCTTCTCTGGGAAAGTAGCTGCCCATTAATTCTAGAGTTGTGGTTTTAAGGCTTTTACATGGTCACGTAGCATGTTATTGTTCTTTTAAATCCTTTATATCCCCAGTGGTCCCTGAGGTCCAGTGTGCAAAGCGTACCATTAGAACACATCTATTTAAATAGACCATTAGGTGATAATGACCTTGTGCATTAATCTGTTATAGAGTTCCATTATTCTAGCTTTTAGTGTAGAATTGAGTTTTCTTTTATTAGAGGTACAACAGTACACCTGCTTCTCTTTAATTTTGATGATTTCCAATTTTTTAAAATTATTTTTCATTATATATTTTTAACATTTTATGTACAATTTTGCTTTATGCAGTTTAGACTTTACTATGATGTGCTTTTGTGATATCTTAACCTGGGAAAAGAGCTATATAAATAAAGACAAGATTGGTGGATGAGATCGGCTTCACATGTAAGTATTGGCTGAATACTGATCACCCATAATTGAGAAAATTGGGGCAAATTCATCAGTGCAGCCCTAGCTGGTTACTCTTTGGTATGGCATGTTCACTGATTGGGGGGAAACAGCTGTTCCCAACTGAGCTTATTATTGATAAGGAGAGGTGGATCAGTCCAAAATATCAATAATAATGATACAATCAATACAAGCATGGTAAGATTGATACATTAATTTCAGATTCCCTCTTGATTTTTTTTTTAATGTTTGTAGCTCAACTGCAGCTAACAAAGTGTGTCATCAGAAATAAGTTTATAGATAAACATATTTCCATGTAAATATTTTTATTTTAATTAATTAAGTTATTTTATATTTACATTATATTTAAATGACATAATGTCATACTTAAATATTTTTTTTTATTAATTTTATATTGTTTATGTTTATATTAATATTTAGCTCTTTAGATGGAGTAGCTTGTTAATAAATAACCAATTTCTTCTTGAGAATTAATAAGATATATTCTGTTTAGGGATGCACGGACTGCAGTTTTCTGGCCAATTACCAATTTCTTTTTTGTCTGAAATGTTGCTAAAAATAGCAAGAAAGTCGCTGAGTTGGTAACAGTGGGGCGACTATTGTTCACTGCAAACGTGCAGACCTTACTGAGCTCAGATCTGTGTCACCTGTAAACCACCCTGGCTGTGATCGTTTTTGTCTCTCCTGAATAAATGACTGAACCTGTAAGGCAAGTTGACTTGGGTGCAATTAATTCCGTCTCTGGCTGTGTTACAGCACAAGCCTGGGAATGCTGAATGAAGGTTCAGAAGACGGCTTGTCCTGCTTTACAGGCCCGTTTCTCACTCTGCCTGGTAGCTCCTGTATTTTAATGCTCCCCAGATGGGATTGATGTTGCCATGACAGGCGGTGATGCAGGAAGGGTGTCGAGTATCAGGGCGACAGGCTGCCATCAATCACACTTCTCACCGGCCCAGACACTTTAATAAAAAACACATATTGACTCTTTCTTTGTTACCTCTCACTCTCTTCTCAGTCTTTTGTTTTCCATTGGAATGTCAGCTCTACTTTTTGGGTGAGAAATTAATTAGATCCATGTGTTTGTGTGTCTGGATGGGATGTGTTGCTGTAGATGTTTTGGTCCAATTTGACTGGATTCCAGATCCCAGATGCAGTAATTATGTTCCACCATGTTTGTTGAATTTCATACAGGTGGCTGTCTCTTTGGTCGAGTATTCTGAGGAATCTGTAAGAAGGCAATAGTTTCATTATTTTTGCACCATTAGTCATTGAAATGTACTTAATTCCCCCCCCCCCCCCCCCCCCCCCACCCCCCCCCACCCAAAACCACAAACACCCACACCCCCACACACCC
>NW_015114689.1:41564-46914 GCF_001443285.1 Poecilia latipinna | reverse complement strand
TTTTTGTCACCATTGGTCTATTAAAAGTTCATATTATCCCCCCCCCCCCCCCCGCCCCATATAATAATCTCTAATAAATTGACCTTTGCCCTGACTGTGCTACAATGTTTTCACCTAAAAGCCAAGAAAGGACAAACCAAATCCTTACTCTAGGGAAGCTCTAGCGTTGACTTTATTGAAAGTGTAATGGTACTTTAGTTATTTGAGGATGTCCTGCAGTTCCATCAAAGGCCAGCAGGGGGATCCTGTTCTAATGGCAAGGTTTACTGATAAGACTGAATATACCTAGGTATCTAATTCTATTTCACACATGAACTCTTCCTCAACGACTGAACACTAAACATCATCCACTGATACAACAGGGTCAACAAGGAAGTAGTTTGTGATGTTTTTTTTTTGCTGATCATCATGTGCCATGTGCTTTCATTCAGCATGAACAGTGTGCAAATTGAGGCAAATTAGAAAATAAAATGTGATGCCAAAAAATATTCAGACTCCCTCACTTTTTTCCACATTCCAAGATTATTCTAGAGTTCTCCTTAAAGAAACACCATAAATTATCCCAAAAACACAGAGCATGGTTTGTGACATTTATTATAATCTGTAAGAAGGATATAAAAGCATTTTGACATAAGAGGTACATATTGTGTGCTTTCAGAACTGGATGTGATATTTGATTTCCACTGCTCATCCTTGAGAGCCTTCTGCTCTCAAGCTTCTGAATAGGACACAAACATCTGAGGCAGGTCATGATCTTATTAGGAGACGTTCATCTTTCTCTGTGGAGGGCATGTCAGAAAGCCTGCCTGGAACAGATATGATTAACATGTTCCAACAAATCCTCACCAGAGCAAATATTCAAATCATTTTTAATACTTCTGTTAGTATTTTCCCAGCAGCTTTGGCAAACAGTACGTTGGGTCTGGCTGCTTTCCAATGCCAGAACCAGATTTGCTCTGCAAGAAGGGGAAAAAGAGATAGTCCCATTGTTGGACAGTTGAATTTATTGGCACAGCAGATAAGAAGTTCAAGCAGCAGATTGGTGGATTACTACAATCATAAACTGTCAAAGGTGGAAAGGATGTAGAGGAAGAAACGGTTAACCTGCTGCAAGAACTTTTTTTGTGCATAGTTGTATGATTGAGCCTGCATCCGTGGAGCTGCTAGGGTGTATACATTTATGTCTTACTGCATAATTTAATTAGTGCCAACATAGTTTATTTATTTTTTGTGTGCATTCAATTGTATGCTTATTTATTTATTGAGCATTAATTTATTCTAATGTTTTGGCAGAATTGGTTCTCTATATCTTAGAATCAGTGGAGCTTACCTGAGTATAGTTATTCCTCATGTCCGTCACTAACGGCTCTATTTGGATCAGAATCTCTTAAGAATATTTCCGATGGCAAAAAAGGTCCAAAATAGGAACTAGCAAGGCGTTCCTGATAAACTGCTGTATCTTTATAAGTGTAATAATAAAATACCATTGTTAAAAAAGAGCAAAGTGATGCCAACATTAAATTACATATCATACTTGGTTCTATGTTATCATTTCTATGTGTTGAGCAGATTTTTGAGTGAGTGACTCTCCTGCAGCGAGCTCATAGCAGATGGAGGATGCAGTATGCAAAGAGGAAACATTCCAGAGAAATCCCTGCAACCAAAAGATGTGGGCGACATTTTCAACCAGGATCTATATTTAGCTCAGCAGGAGCTTCGAATAGAACCTCCTCCCTGGATATTCATGAATGGAGGGAAGCTTGTGCCGAACTGTGATGAGTGGGACGGAGGGAGGACTGCTCAGCGCTCTACCTGATGCTCTATTCTTAGCTTCACTGCTGCCTCTCTCAGCCTGCTCCCTGTTATGGAATGGCTAAAAATAGCTGCATGGAAACAGGAGGTGGTGGAAAAACAAAAATAGAATCTAGTTTCTGATTTGCATATAACTTTATATTTTTGCCTGTCTGAAGACATCATTTGTAGATAATAAATCAAATATTATGATCAGTTCCTCTGTACCTGAGTGACCTTTGTATGAAATACTTTTCTAATCTTACTGGAGTCATTTCTTGGATGACTACTTTATTACTACTTTATGTTTACTTGTAAGTAAAAATATGTTGAAGTAGTGCTATTCATACTCGAGTTAAATTTTTTAACTTTACCCACCTCTGGAATTAGGTGACTTCTGAAGGCATTTGTATCCACTGGTTTTTATTTTAATGTTTTGGAAGATAGAGGGATGAAGAAACTGTTAAGATATACATAATCAACCATGTCTCCTTTTGCTTGGTCTACTTCATTGCTCTAGGTTGCAATTGGCTGTGTTGGTCTTTCACATAAAAGATGACTGCACAGGTGAAAAAAGATATTCAGAAATTACTGTTAGAAATATCTGTAATTCTTAATTGAAATATTCCAGCTGGATGGATGGGATTTTCAGCAAGTTTTGCTTTACTCCAAACCTTAAAAGATTGCTTATCAACTACATAAAAAATATTCCACATCTATTAAGATGTTTAATTCAATCTTCTTATGAGTGTAAAATAGCCATCAGCTCCTCTGACTGTTTTCACAGGACGATGGTGTTGGCAAACAGAGCAGTGTGCTCATCTGGCTTTAAATGTCAGTGGGCGGTGTATCTGCATGTTTGCATATTTATGTGTCTGTGGGTGTATGACGAGGGGAGAGGGCTGTGGGAAAGCAGGGACGTGGGATGGAGGCCGAGACGTGCTCTGACTGTAAAGACGGGCCCAGCTGTGGTGATTTTCTCTGCATGCACCCAACCTCAGTCTGATCTGGAGGAACTCCTCCTTACCTGATCACTGGGTTATTTTTAGACTTCACGTGACTTTACGTCAGCAACTTCGTGCTGATTTTACACAGTGCTGTTCACTCACAGCTCTTCCACACACAGCACACATCTCACCTTTATCCATCTAAAACCAACTTTCGTTCTTTTGCGTTGTCAAAAGACTGGGTTATAAAAGCAAAACCAGCAACAAATGCATCAAGGTGAAACAAACTTGCAGACTGTTCCGCCCAGATTTTATTTTTGTTGACTTTTCTGTCATCAGTCGTTGTTTTTTTTTTTGTTTTTTTTTGCCATGAAGCAGTTTTTGGTTGTATGATTGTGATGAGAAGCCAGCCTTGTTGCTGCCATGCTGTCATCAGAGCTGGAGGCTTTTTTTTGTGGCTCTCATCACCTCCTCATATCAACTTCAGTTTAATAAAACAGCTTTTTGTTGCTTTTTTCAGCAGCCATTGATGTTGAAAATAAAGCTGAGCTGATTCTTGCTGACCTCCTGAAATTATTTCATTTGATGGCTCTGTTCGCAGATATTTCAATTCTGTTTTCTGATATTTTGTAACGGTAGACATTTTTAGCTCCTGCTGTGTTGTTTTCTGTTTTGTAAAAATGATCCTTTTTTCTGTTGTGATCCGTATTCTCCTCAGAATATGAATGTGATGAAATCCTGTGACATGATTAGACATGGGTTATTGTTGTTATAATTGCTGGAATCTGTCCATCTGTCCATCTTAACATTTTGAACCCTGGTGGTTATGTTCATGTCCGTCTGTTCTTCTCATGCTGTTTCCTAAAAGCTGTTGTTGCTGTGATTTAATTTTCCAATTCTCTGATTCTCTGCTCGTTTCTGTTTTCATAGTTTTGATGTGGAGAATGGATTATCAGTGGCACGCAGCCCCCTGGACGCCCAGAGCAGCTCCAGCTCTGGTCTGGTCCTCCAGGCCAACTATCCTCATAGTCAGAGGCGGGAATCCTTCCTGTACCGCTCTGACTCTGACTTTGACCTTTCACCTAAAGGTCCCTCCAGGAACCTGTCATCAGCCAGTGATCTGTAAGTTCTTCTCCTTCATTCTTCCTTTGGATGAATCACTTGATACGTTATTTTTCTACAATAAAATCTGCAATACTCATTGCGTTGTGTCAAATTTTTAAATGTCTTTTTCCTGAGGAACTTCCCTTTCTTTCATTTTATTGTCTTACTGAGAAAAAAATTAATTATTTATGTATATAAAAATCTGAAATCTCCATGATTTTCTATTGGCTCTTCAGCAGAATGTCCTGATGCTGGGATATTAAGATTAATTATTTGAATGAATTTTTTCTTGTTCTATCATAAATCATGATTTATTGGTCCCCAATTTCAGTCTGGGTCATTTGATAATAACCTTTAACTGATTATTTTTTCTGCTTCTGGGAATGAGGAGTGTGTCAATGGGAATTTCTGCCCATGCTTCCAAAAATGCATTTATGATGTCAGACCCTGATGTTGGACAAGAAGATCTGGCTGTTGGTGACTGTACTAATTATTCCTAAAGGTTCTATGTTAGGTTGAGATCAGGACTCTGTGCAGGCCAATCATGTTCTTCCACATGAAACGGATGTGTCTATTGTCCTTGTGGACCTGTGCAGTGGTATGCGGTGTTGCTGGAGCAGGACAGGGCCAACCAAAGTGGAGAATGAAGGAAAAACTCTTGAAATTTCTAGGTTTGTAGTTCTAGACTCTGCAGAACGTTGGTGGCCTCATCAGTACCCGATGACCCTGCTCTGTGATTTTACAAGGCCTGTATTTTTGTGGGGGAGTCATCTCAGTTCCCAATCATTTCTACTTTATTACTATACCCCAAACAGTCGACTGTGGAAAATTCAACAAGGAAAAAGTCAGTCTGGACTTACTGCACATAGTATCCCATCACAATACCTGGCTGCAACACACTGAGCTGAGAGGGACCCATTCTCTCACAAATGTTTGTAGAAGCAGTCTCACTCACACACTCAAACACCGTACAATTACAGCTTTCAATGAACACGTCTTGTTCTGCTGTTTATTAGTGGTAAGCTAGGCTAGTTTAATATTAGCAATTTTTCTTGCTCTTCAGGTGACTTTTACAATTTAGTTCATGATATGTTTGGTTCACATTTTACATACAAATTCCTTCAGCTTCTTGGATGTAGCACTTTTTCTTGAATTGATTGATTAGGATTTCAGCTGCTTTCTTTGCAGCTCTCTGTCCTTCACTTAGAGCAGCCTCTTTTTACTGTAGAATAGGTGTAAAGAATGAAAAACATGTAGATTAGGCATATCACAAAATCTTTGCACATAAAAATAGTCCAACTGTCAAAAGCTAGCTGTGCAAACCGCAGCTATACAGCTCACTGAGAAAACTAACAAATTCCTAGAAACAGGTAACAGTATCAGGAATCCCAATACAGAATGCATTGATCAGAGCACTGAAAAGTTTCCACATATGAGGACTGCGTCAGTTAGCATTTTCAGATTGTTTTAGAACTACAGATGTTTAGGAGCTTTATATATATATATAT
>NW_015114689.1:21517-36725 GCF_001443285.1 Poecilia latipinna | reverse complement strand
GGTGGAACCTTTTTGTCCCCCCTTTACTTTTAGTATAATCTTTTTTTCTTTCTTCCAGTTTTATATTTTAATTGTTCAGAAAGTTCTATAAACCCATGCCATATGTTGCAGGCACTGCACACAGTTTTAAAGAAATATTTTTCATCTATGTTATGCTTAGTATCTCTCAAATCAGGCAATCTCAAGTTCACACTGTGAAAAAACTTCACATTTGTCCAGTAAGCGGGTCTCAGGTCTCCTCATGCACTCTTGCATATCTCTTTTTAAAGGGAAGAAAGCTTGAAGCACTGGGAGGTCAACTGGTTGTCGTCTCGGTGAGAAGATCGAGCAGAATCAGAAAATCAAACCTGCTCTGCCTCCTAAATCCCTCCTTTGCTTTCCCTCTAGCCTGACACATCCCAGCTCAGTTCTTTACAACCACCACTAAACTGCAAACTCTGCTGATGGCCGCTGTTGCACATCCAGTTTGCTTTAGTTTCTTTTAATGTTTGCATGTAACAAAAATATGAATTCCACCTGTTATTATTTACTATTTCAAAATGTGTTTTTCATCCCAATTGTTTCCTTGCCAGCCACTCCTTTTGCTTGTTATTTTTGTTCCTTTGCAGGTCTTAAAATAAAAAAAAGCAGAAGCAATACTTTACAGTGAGGCGCACCATGGTTTTCAATTAATTGGCACAGTTGTTTAATGTATTTTAATATTTTAAAGGGGCAGTGTTATATAGAAGCCAACTTTTTTGAGCTTTACATCATGTTGTAATGTTATTTCTTCATCAAAACATACCTGGAATGTTGCTTTGATTCTTTAATACATGTTTGAAAAATCCTTTAATCTCCATGGCAACCATTCAGCTGTGCAAAACGCCTGGGTAGACCTAGCCCCACCTTCTAGATGCAACTCCTTCTCAGAGCTGCGGTTTCTAAGCTTCCAAGCTTCTGCCTCACTGAGTAGCCTTCAGACTAGCCAGCAACAATTAGCAAACACCTGGAGGAACTATGCATCAGCTGAGCTCTTTATAGCTTCTCCGAGTAACGCTGGTAAAAATGCTACAGTTTTAATATAGGAGCCTTATTGTGATGACTTCCTAAAGACAGAGTTTCAGAAAGATCAGGAGTTTTTAAAGAGACAGGCACCCACTTTCAAGGCTTTAAATTACAAAGGAAACTGTCTTGTAAGTCATTTTTAACATTTTTAGCATTTTTAACATAGTCACTTGGTTGTGCTATAAAATGGCACGATGTGCCTGGAAAACATATAATACTTCCCCTTTAAGTCTTTATAAAATCTTAAAGTGCAGGAATGGCGTATATTTGCATACATTCCACTCTTGAGTGCTCTTTTCCTGATTGCAGACACTCAGAAGATATGATTGTCACACCATTTGCACAGGTGAGTCCTCCAAAGACTTTTAATTTGAAAGTTTTGTTGCTGCTGCTAATGCTAAGTTTGCCCACAAATCCATATTTCTGAAGCCACACACTGTATCAATTAATCAATCAAATTTTATTTGTATAGCACATTTCAGCAGCAAGGCATTTCAACGTGCTTTACATAATTAAAACCTGTAGCATGCAGTGATAATGAGATAAAATGATGCAGGCAAAGCCAGCTGGTGTGTGAGCGCTGCAGTGGAACAGCCCTCCGCTCCGGGCCCGGGGGCTGGCTCTGTGACAGAACCAGACTTCCCGCTGGTGTTGCCTGACTCTTGCGTGGGACGTGCGTCATGCTTGTGCTCGGCTTACACTCTGACAGAAGAGGTGAATCGAATACTGCCGGGTGGTGCTGTTTCAGTTTTGCATGTCAGCCTGTGCGCCCTCCACAAGGGTCACTCCTGGACATTCGATACTCTGCAGGCCTTCTCTGCACGCTGAGTCAGTTGTCAGCTCCTGATAGAAGGACAGTCAGAATGCAGAGGAGAGCTAGTGATGCTATGAAAACATCAGAAGGGGAAAGAGGAATGCATCTGTGCTGCATGTCATCTGGGAGGATGAAAGCAATGGCATCAAACTGAGCCCACTGATTCAATACAGGGTCATATTTAATTGTGTAAAACAATAAATTAAATACGTAGAGGATGAGGCTAAATCTGTTCTATCACCAAAGTTACACAGGTCCGGTTTGATTAACTTCCTGTTCCTGTCCTTAGGTCCTCGCCAGCTTGAGGACAGTCCGAAGTAATTTTGCCCTCATAACTGGACAGCAGGACAGAGCAGCTAGCAAGTAGGTGATCCATCCATGGATCTGTTTTCTACTGACTTCACGTCATAATCACGCTGAAATCAGTCTAACATCAGCCTTTGTGTTTGTTCTCTAGGACACGCTCCTCAGGAAGCCACCCACCCTCAATGTGTAAAACCACTGTTGCAGGTTTGTGCCGCTGTCAGAGAGGGCTGTTTGCTGATCAATAGCCAATAATTCACATTGGACTAAGTGACATAGAGCTGGAAGCACCTTCATTATGGAGCTGAACCTGCAGGTTACTGGTACAACATCATAGTGTAATATATGAATAAATGTCACCCATGAGTAGATCCACAGTGGAGGAAACCCACTGATCAGTGACTGAACAGGAAATATCAAGACATTAACAGTACTTACTTTTGTCCTGTAGTAAGAAAGCATGAGCTGTTTAAAAATATAATTATAGCCAATAAACCTTTGTCACGTGTGTCATGTGTGGAAATGAAACTTGTGTTGCACTGAGATTTTATGAAGCTGCTGCATATTTATGAAGTGGATGGAAAATTGTTTATGATTTTCTTATTCTTGTATCAAATACAATTCTGAGAAGTGCGGCATACATTGAACCCCCTGAGTCAATACTTCAAATTTGTTTGTCTATTATGCCGCTCTTATATTAATTGTAGCGCTGATATGACTAATCAAATTAATAGTGATGAATCAATTATTGAAGTAACTGTAACTAATTTAGTAATTGATTAATTGTTAACTGGATTATACAGATTCAACAAAAGACCGTTTGTTAAAAGAGCATGTTCAGAGCAGTAATTAAGCCAAAACTGCACAAAAAATATGAGCATTTTGCATTGAAGTTTCAAAGAAAATTTCTCTATGAAAATCTTCTACCCAGAACTCCTCAAGTGGCAAAAAAAATCTCATATTAAGCATCTTGTGCATCCAGTTAATCAAAAAATAAGTCACCAGATCAGCCCTGCACTGTATTGATGTTCAGTCCAGCAGAAAGGCCGAAAGGCCCGAGCTTTTCATGTTAGAATGATTTTTGAGCTCTAGATGCACCTTTTGCTACAAGTGATCAAACATTCACTAAAAGAATGCTGTTATTACACTTTAGGAAAGAAAATATTGGTTTTCCTTTTTAAAAAGGGAATTAAATCATTTGTGTATTTGCATCTCTTGATGCATTTCTAATAATGTATATAAAAAAGTTCTTGGTGCCTTAATGCCTGTTTGTTCTGATCTGGAACAGAGGAGCCCCACCAACAGCTGGCCATAGAGACTCTGGATGAGCTGGACTGGTGTCTAGATCAACTAGACACGCTGAAAACTCGACACTCTGTCAGCGAGATGGCTTCCAACAAGGTAGGTTAACAGAACCCTGCCTCTAACTCACTAACAGCCTGCTGGTCTGGACAGGGCCAGAGTGACTAGCTAAACATAGACACCTATCGAGAGATTGAACATAGTTGGGTCTACTTGCTTCATGCAGCTAGCTTCAGAGCTCATATTCTGTAAAGGAGCTCAGGAAACATGTGTATCTGGTTGCCGTTTAAAATAATCAGATTCCAGCTGTGCATTAAAACAATGCAGTCATTTTTGGAAAAAAATGATGTTCAGAAAAAGTAAACAGATTCATTTCAGATTAAGCTACATACAGTCAACTCTGTGTACTTCTGTACAAGCCATTTTGTTGGGACAGAAGTGGCAGATGGATGGGTCTGTATTTCTGCATCACCATGGCATGGGACAGGGTTCATCTTGGCAACAGAACACAACTGAAAGAATGCTGTCTTCCTCGACAAGTTAAAGGGCATGTCCTGGTCAAAAAGGGATTGCTAAAGTTTTAATCAATGGTACCAATTTAAAAAGAAATCTGAAAAGGTCTCAAAGTGCTTGGTCCTGATTTCGTCTCAGAAACTTTCATATTGGTCAGGTTGGATGAAACGGGCTACGACCTAAATGTGCTGCATCATCGGTCAGCACAGTATGCACACATTTAGTAACACTTTCAGATGGTTCTAAATGTAGTTTGTTGTGGGAATTTTGGTTTCAAATCACAGAGATTAAGAATTGTGTTTTATGGTTTATCAAACCTTTAAATTGTTTCAACAACTCTTCAGTGTAGAAGCCATAAATTATAATTCTTTCTTGTTTTTTTTTCTTCTTTTTTTTCACACGGTTCTGTCTCACATTTCAGGGCTACTGCATGGAGAAGCTGGATGCCTTATGTAATATGGCAGTTTTACTCAATAATTTCTATGGTATCCTAATAGCTCTGAGAGATTTCTGATACATTTTTATTTATAGGAATCCATCTGGATTCCAACAGAGGGAGATGCTTAGGCATAATTTGGTTTTCTCCCTCTGACTGAAGTATTCATAGTGCACCCCTCTACCCCCACACACACCCTCTGAACAATTCTCTTACCATTAATGTAACTGAACTGTTTTGCAAGCTGATTTCTCCCAAAACCCTACCCACTCCGAACACACCCTAGGTCTAAGCATAAGATAAACAGCCAACAGAGATACAATCCCTACAACAACTTCTAGCAATACAACATACACACACACCCATCCACAAATGGGAGAAAACTGTTTTATGTTTTTAACTGTTCTTAGAATACATCTACGGAACACGTAAGCCCAATTGCTTGTTTGGGAACCTTGCCAACCATTGCTCTTTCAACCTCTAATGTCTTGATTAATATTTTCACAAAAACTTGACTGGATGAAGAAAGGATGGTACATTTCTATCGAATTTCATTCATTTTCCGTTGTTTTCAATCTTCTAAGAATTAATTTGTTTTTAGTTGATTTCAAAATGTGGAGTGTTCAGATCCACCACCAAGTCATCCGGTTGATCTGAATGAATGACAGTATAAGTCAGCATATTCCTGTGGTGTATGGTATCCTATTTTTATTCCCTGCTCGATCAGTAAAGCTCTTCTTCACATCCATTCAGTGTTTTCCGCTCCTATCTTCTTTACACTCCATGCACATGGTGCACCTCGCAATCCCTGCTTCCATCTGCCCTGCCTACTCTGTGGATCTCCTCTCCAATGACAGCCCATTGATTCCCTAGCTGTAGCTGCTGCCCCATTGGCTGCTATTCTAAGACTTCTTTTTTTTCTGAAGGAGGCAGACACTGGAGTAGCTCTTGCCTCTGTTTACATGCAGGCAGCAATAGTGTGAATGAGGAAGGGTCAGGGGGAGCGTGGTGCAGCACAGTGGTTGCTCGGCTTCACATCCCTCTGCATTCCCTCTGCTGCGGCTCCATCCTTTTGTTCTGACATCAGCCTCTATGGCGCTGCTCACAGCTTTACCAAATGAACTGCTGCACTCTCTGTTTGAACTGGATTTAAGTAGGATGTTCTGTTAATCAGGAGGAGAAGGAAACTATTGTCTTTTATTTACTTTTTTAATCTGGCTCCTATGTGCAACTTTGTGCTGAGATGCCAGAAGTGAACTGTTTTATCTCTTTGCCGTGGACGTTTGCTCAGGTTAGAGGAGGGTGGCCATGAACCTGGTGGAAAGGGTGAGACTGCACCTGGGTTTATTGTTGCCTGTCTAGAGGCTGAGAAGACACCAGCACCTGCTGGATGAAACATGAGACGGAATTTTCTTAAACGTTTTCTGCAAAGTGCATCAATCATTGTGCACAGCATTTTTGCAACCTTTTGCAAACCTGTCATTATTTTTTCTCAGCTGATCACATTAAACAGGTTGTGTTTGTATATGATTTTCCAGAAAAGCCTTTGTTTTGATTCATTACTGAAAAAGTCCAACTGAACCAACTTGTTGTGTTCTGTTTGACGTGCCTCATGCATGCTTCTTTTGTTTGTCCTCAGTTCAAGAGAATGCTGAACCGAGAGCTCAGTCAGCTGTCAGAGACCAGCCGCTCTGGGAACCAGGTGTCTGAGTTCATCTCCAGCACTTTTCTTGGTAAATAGCTTCTCCTTTTAGGCTGCTCCAGGGAAATGTGTATGGATGGTACAAAAGTATTCATACTAATCTTTTCTTATTTTGTCACTTTACAACTACAAACATCCATATGTTTTAATTCAAGTAAATTCAAATTCAGTTCAAAACCACTTTTGAACTGAATTTCCCAAAGGGAAATTAAATGTTGTTGTAACTCATATTAATTCAATGTTTTTCAAAGAGTTACTGTAGATGTTGATGGCTGTTGGCAGGAAAGATGTTTTGTAGCAGTCTGTGTTACAGCCAGGGGTGAAAGTAGGAGGGTACGGCAGGGTACTGCGTACCCCTTAAAGATTTAGTGGGGCTATAATGCAGTACCTGCAAGAGAGAGGAGCGGCTGTCAGCTGTAAAGAATCAATGGGTTCACTGTGCAGCCGTGAATTAACCCACTAATCAGCTGTGACTGATTAGTTTTTCAAGAACAATCTAAAACCCGACTTAATCAGTTAATAACTTTTTTTCCCATTTCATATTGTTTCTTAACTGTTCGTGCTTTACTAGAGCAGGGCTGCAACACGTGGATCGCGGAAGGTTTTGAGTCGATCTCGGCATTAGGTGACAAACTGAACACCTACAGGACGCTGAGACCAGCACGTCCTCCTCTGACTGGTTTAAAACATTCTTAACTTTATTAAAGAACAAAAACAACAAAAAAAAAACGTGCTCAAATTAATGACCCAACAACAATAATAATCTCAGTGATTATTGTTTCAACAAGGTGTTGCGCAATTCTGTGCGTTTCGGTTCCATTACCAAAATAACTAGTAGAGCAGGAGTTTAAAATTAACTAATCAACCACCGCTGTGTTCAGGGAGCGTTTATTAATGATCGCAAAATAAATATCAAACCTTCAAACCTAATATCGTAACGGACTGAATGTTTTAAACGTAATCTGTGCTCGGCTCAAGGAGAGAGCGGTTGCCACGGCAACGGGTGTGCTTAAACAACAGAGAGCAAAAAGGTGCGAGTGGTTTTGAGTTGATCACCTGTTCAGTTATTTTACCTTTGTTTACCTTTGCTGCGTCTGCGAGTATACCATGTCATTCACAACAAACATCAAACACGCTAAATATGTTTCATTAAGTATTTAACAAACAAATGGCTTCTACCGCGATAATTATGTGAAATTAAATTAATTGTCTAATATAAAAAAATAGTTTGGTGCTGTCGGGCTCAGAGTCTGAGAGGCTTTTCCTTTATCATACAATTTTTTTGTCTCTTATTTAGTGGAAATATTGATGTTGATGAGATTTTCTCCAAAATAATAACCTTTTTCAACCTTTATAACTCCACTGTTGAAAATGAGGCTCTAACATTCACAAATGACGGTGAAATAAATTCCAGTCCAACATCTGGTTTGAGGTGATTCCTCTGGAACCTGTTGGAGGAAAAGTATCCCAACTTCAGAAGATGAGCTTTAACCTAACAGAGCTCTGAGGTTCCTCCTGTCAGGATGAGGAGGAGCCATGTTAGGAAGATGAAGCTGCAGGATCTTCAGAACAAACAGGTCATGATGCTGGGCTACTGATTATCCCTCTATCTGGACACAGGATCAATATAACCAGTTTAAAAGCTAAAATTAATGGTTATATGCTAGACATGGAAAACTGGGATGCACTCCATGCCATGATGTTCGCTGCTCACTGCCAGTCAGCTGGCCATATAAAATGATCCTATGCATTTTACACCTTTCTAACAAAGGTGATTTGGAAATATTTCCATTTGCAAGAAATGAACAAGGACAGTTATGATGGTTGTATGTTCTGCCTGAAGGTCAACCTTTCCCCTGTTTCAATCATTTTGCAGACTCCAGGAGGTTTTCTTCCAGGTTAAGACAAGTATCCTCTTACCATGACGCTGTTGTCATCATGTGTTAAAGAGGGAGTGAAGTGTTCAGGATGATGTACGGCGTTGTTTTACACAACCTGTATTGTTTTGCATGAGGCCTTCAGAGAACAGTTGTTTGTATATTGAGACTAAACTAATTGACCTTTGAAGAAAAATAGTCTCTAATTTTTTTTAGATTTTATTTAAGGGATATCATAGTAAAAAGGGCTTACTGTTTATACCATACAAAGCTGTACAATCTTTTAATATCTCTTTATAGTTCTGTGTCACTTAGTTAATTTATTTGGGATTTTATGTGATAAAAAACACAAAATTTGTTTTAGTAATGTGACAAAATCCGAGAAAATATATGAATACATATGAATCTCATAAGACTGTAAACTTTGTTATATGATTACTGAGAAATTCCTACACTAAATGTGTCCAACCTATGTTAACAGAGAAGCCAGATGACATGGACATTATGTCTCCTCCTACCAAGGAGAAAGACAAAAAGAAGCGTCCCATGTCCCAGATCAGTGGCGTCAAGAAGGTCACCCACAGCCTTGTTCCCTCCACCATCCCTCGCTTTGGGGTCAACGCTAGTCAGGAGGAGTTCCTCGCAAAAGTACAAGTTCATCACTTACTTGTTGTAAATATGGGGAAAATGCACTGAACCATGGATATTGCATGTTATTTAATAAAACCTATCTTACACCTTGGCAGGAGCTTGAGGACGTTGACAGATGGGGACTCGACATCTTCAAGGTTGCAGAGTACTCTGGAAAACGCCCATTGACAGTCACAATGTACACAATCTTTCAGGTGCCCAAAGTTATAGGAAAACCTCAGATGCTGTTACATCAGATGATGGCGTGGTGTACTGAAATGTCTTTTTACATTTCACCAAATAACTTCCGTCTCTATATCCCCTAAGCCAGTGTCTGTTTTGTTCTCCTTCTATAGGAGCGCGATTTGCTGAAAACATTCAAGATTCCTGTAGACCATTTTATTAACTTCATGATGACACTGGAGGATCATTACCGCTCTGACGTGGCTTACCATAACAACATCCACGCTGCAGATGTGGTGCAGTCCACGCACGTGCTGCTGTCCACCCCTGCTCTGGAGGTATAGCTGGACAGAAACGTGAACAGTAGGATCTATCAAAGCCGAGCTTCATCCATCACTAATGCCTGTTGACTCTCCTGTTTGGCTTTGTAAGGCCGTATTTACTGATCTGGAAATTCTGGCCGCACTGTTTGCCAGCTCCATCCATGATGTGGATCACCCTGGAGTTTCCAACCAGTTTCTCATCAACACCAGTGAGTTTACATAATTCCACAAGAATAGTGTGAGTTTGATTTGGACAAGGTATTTTTCTCATCCTTATGGTTCTCTTTGATGTGTCCATTAGACTCTGAGCTGGCCCTGATGTACAATGATCTGTCAGTGCTGGAGAACCATCACCTGGCCGTGGGTTTTAAGCTTCTGCAGGAGGATAACTGTGACATCTTCCAGAACCTGAGCAAAAAACAGAGACAGTCTCTGCGCAAGATGGTCATCGACATGGTAACGCCAACATCTCAACCCGCTCAGTTTAGCTGCTGCTTTTTTTATAGAGAGAGTTTCGCTTGCCAGGTGTAATTTAATCTGATTGATGCGCTTGCAGGTGCTGGCCACTGACATGTCAAAACACATGAACCTACTAGCAGACTTAAAAACCATGGTGGAGACAAAGAAAGTAACCAATCTGGGTGTTCTCCTGCTGGACAACTATTCAGATCGCATACAGGTGAGAAATGCTTTCTAACAACACAAGTGAAGAAGAAACAAACAAAGAAAGAAAAAGCAGAATGCAGTCATTTTTCTGTGTTTTAAATGCGCATTGTGAAAAATCTCATCAGAAAAGGTTCATGGAAATGGCAAAATTCAAAACTCCCTCAATGTAGGTGTGGATTAGAATTGTATTTCTTTCTTTATGTCTGCAGACATAAACATCACCGACATGACAGAACAATTACAATTTATTCCTGAAAACCTCTCTCTATTTTCCTGAGGTGTGGTTCATTGTAGTTTCCATTGTCTAATTCCTGTTTTTTTCATAACCAAGCACAACGTCAACATCTGACATAATCACACTTTGTGAAGCCTGATTGATTTTCTCATAGAATCATGAATGTTTTTTCCTTTTTTGCAACACATTAAAAGTTTGCTCAAAATTTGAAAGACATTTGGATGAAAAACCTGTGTGACTTTATAGGTCTTTCCAAAGTATTCATGTGTATTCATGCTGGTCTTTTATGTGATAGAGCAACACAAAGCAGTCTCTGATGTTACAATCATGCACTGATCTGTGTTGGGCTATCCAAGAAAATCCCAATAAAATCCATGGAAGTCTGAGGTTGTAATGTCAGAAAATGTAAATAAAAGATAAAGAGATTTGAAAGTGCTGGATTTATTCAGTCTTCCGCTGACTTCTTCATGCAGGTTCTTCAGAACATGGTGCACTGCGCGGACCTGAGCAATCCCACCAAACCCCTTGAACTGTACCGTAAGTGGACAGACCGCATCATGGTGGAGTTCTTCACTCAGGGTGACAGGGAGAGAGACAAAGGAATGGAGATCAGCCCCATGTGTGACAAACACAACGCCTCCATAGAGAAGAACCAGGTAGGGAGAGATGCTCCAGCTAGGTCAGGATCAGAGTGCTCAGAACATACCGACAGCATGTGACTGGTGTTTTCCAGGTGGGCTTCATCGACTACATCGTCCATCCGCTCTGGGAGACGTGGGCTGACCTGGTGCACCCTGATGCTCAGGAGATCTTGGACACGCTGGAGGACAACAGAGAGTGGTACCAGAGCATGATCCCTCGCAGCCCCTCGCCTAGGCCCCATGGCCAGGGAGGAAGGGGGTCTCTGGAGGAAGCCTCGGTGCCCGGCGAGGGCCCAGGTTCCATGATGGCCGAGAAGTTCCAGTTTGCACTGACTTTAGAGGAAGAGGGTGAGTCTGACACGGAGGGCTCACCAAGAGAGGAGAAGGGTAGCAGAAGCCTAACCAAACACAGCGGTGCGTTTGATTCTGGATCCATACCAACTCGACGGCTCAACAAGATCCTCACCAGTGACTCAGGCAGGACATTTTCTCTGGACTCTGAAAATGATATGGCAGAAGACAGAGAAACAGACCCAGAAGGCCCCTCTGTGGTCCCACGTTTCAGACTCGGCACATAGCACCAGCCACAAGCGTCTCCCCCTCAGACCTTCTTTGTTTCACTCAGATTGATATCAGTGCCTTGTCCTCTGTCACTGTTCTTCCTTCATTTCAAACTGATGCTGTCCTTCTCCAAGTCTCCCCCAACAGGGTGACAGTGTAAAGTTATTGAAGTGTAGATATTTGTGTGGAGGATGAGGATGGTTCCTTGCACTGAAAAAAACACTGACAGGTTTGAACACTGTTCCATGAAAGACACAAAACAACTTTCCTACCTGTCTGTTGTCTTCTTTGTTTTCATATAATGAGGACAAGAAGTAAAAAAAGGCTCTACCAGTCAGTCAAAGGTCTAAAACTAAAGACTGAGGTGTCTTCTCAGAATTGATGAAACTTCTCAGTGATGAAACTGAGAAAGTGATGAAGCACTATAAAAAAGGTCCTTTAATAGTTGTTGCCATGCAGATTAGAAGGACAGTTTCTATTCTGCCTGATTTTTTATCAGGAGGCTGTAGCGTATTCTTCTCTCTTATCTCTATTTATTCTCTATTTGAATAGTCAGTAAAAACAGAACACAGAGGAATAAAGTTATTGGAGTAAAAGAACGTATGCAGATTAATATGTGTAATATGAACTAAATGTAGCATGTTTTGATTGACTACTTCACTGTTACTATATTGGCACAGCAACACTTGTTATTGCTTGAGATGCAGCGTGCTTTCTGTTGTGTTCATCAGACAAATATAATGTTTTGTTTTTTTCCCCCCTTTTTATAATCCTAAAGTAGCACATTTTCATTCAGAATTAAGAAACAAAGCCTGCATGACTGCTGGGCTCTTCAGGAATTACACCCAAAGACTTTCAGGGAGGGCAGATGCTGCCTTCTAGTGTCGAAAAAACAGAAATGATTGTCCGGTACTGAGGCAGGGTTTTCCATTCAAAATGTATCAGGAGTTTTCTTGTACAGTTTTTATTATTTCTGCTCCTACAAAATTTTGCATTCAAGATGTTTGGTTCAGAATGAGTTTTTGTGTGGATTCTATTACACTGGTAAAGCCCTGTTAGTGATTTTTAAGGGTTTAAGCCAAAAATGATAGCTGTTTTATGACAAAGAGCAATCAGTGCAGATGTCAAGCAGAAACTACAAAAAAATAACCAGCTTTGAATACTTTTAGCACTACATTCATGTCCATTTTAGTCAGACATCAGTTCGATGACTGTGTTTTTAAACGACTCAACAAATAGGATAGGATTAATGTAGCTGTAAAAACCCAGGGGATTACCATCGGAGAGTTGCCTATGCCACATTTTTCCTCTTTTTTCTCTCTCACAAATCAATATTTTGCTCTTTGGAGGGAAGCAGTCAATGCCACCAAACAAGTGCCAAGCAAGCATGACACAAGCAGTACTGTACTTTCCATTTTGCCACCGGCTACTTTCCATCAGCAGCTGATAAAGCTGGTTGATTGTAGCGCTCCGTGTGCCAACCGGACCGTAGTGTCTGTGGTCATTTTGTTCTAACTCCTATTCAGATCACTTAATCTGATGTTGTCTTAAAACAGTCTTTTTTGTGATTGTGTAATTGGGTTGACTTTTTGTTGTTAAATCAGATGCACTTTGAATGGTACTTTTACAGTTCTGCACTTCCAGTGCACTTAAACATGTATAACATGACTGTGTTACTGTTTTTGTCTGTTATAGTTGGTGGTTTAATTGCAAGGGCTGGACCACTACAGGTGTTATAGTGTTGATGTTGTTATAGGGACTTCTTTGAAGAACTGTAGAAAGAAGAATTGTGTTAAGTTGAAATGTGCAACTTTGTCTGAAGGATTCAAACCACATGAAGAGTTCATTATAGCTTACTTAAGAATTAGGATTGTGCTACATTTGTTTTATTTTATTGCAATTTAAAAGAGTAAGTTATGTTTTAATGTTTGAATAAGCTACAAGTTTCTATTGAAGCCTTATTGTAATTTGATACTTTATTTTTCTGGCTAAATATATTCTCTGTCTGCAAATCCTAAACAATGCCAAACCCTTCAACTCTCAAGGGTGCCTTCAACACTAAGGACTACTTAACATAACTTTAACCAGCACACCAATATGCAATGATACAAAATCATTGCATATTGGTGTCTTCTGTCTTCTGTCTTCCTGTCTTCCTGTCTTCTTTCTAAGTGATTTTGTATTTTCCTCACAGAGATCCATGTGCAATGTATTTTTTTCTGTGCTAGTTTTTAGGACAGTGAAGCGAATGGACAGTGCCTTTATAAAGGCTTATGTGCATTCAAGTTGAATGAGACAAACTGTGACTATTTCTTAGATTTTGATTTCTCTCATTTCTTTTAAATCTGCTAAAAGTACAACTTTTTTTTTTGCAATATCTTTGCTTTTTCTCCTGTGTTTTCTGAAGCATCTCAGGCCTGTCTTTCCATTTGCCCTGAGCTCACCATATGGTTTATGATGACCATGCAGTATTTGTGTTGATTAGAGACCTCAGTTCACCATGAATATAGAAACATACAGTCGTCTGTGACCTGTGCACAGATCATAAATGATATGATAAGATGCTGCAGCTTTGACAATCCAAACTCTGCTGTTTAACTCTGGGTGTGCTTCTCCTCCTTTCAACTACAACTTCCCAATAAAGACAAAACCTCTTTAAAGACATACTTTTTTGTTTTTTTTCTACTCTAGCAAAGGTGGCCATAAATAAATATGATATATTTATTTACTATATAAATAAATATTATATAATATCAACTGAAATTATCATAGTTACTTGATTGTGCTATAAAATGGCACTATGTGCCTGGAAAACACATAATACTGCCCTTTTAAGTTGTTTGAGTCAGTGGAGTCTGCAATGTGAGGACAGTGGGAAAGTGTTCCAAAGCCTCTGAGCTTCAAAAAGCATGGTCCCCAAAGGCTTTAAAATGGGTTGAAGGTACAACCAACATTTGACTCACCATGTTGTCAAATGTTGACAACATAGCGAGTTGTCAACTTTATCTAGGGCAAAGCTAGAAGAAGTTAGAGGATCCAAAAGGTCCAGAATGTATTTAGAACAGGCTAGTGTTATGTGTGCTCTTCTGATAATTTTAGTCATCACGCAGCATATATAGACTGAAGCCAAGCTAGGGAGGGAGTCAGGGCGTGCTGAGGTATCTGGTACCAAAATCTTAGCAGCAGATAATTTCAGTCTAGTAAGCTAACAGGTCTGGCCTCCATTTTTTGGAATGGTTTGGTCTTGTACATCCAACAAACGCAGGGATTAGATTGAGACCTGGGAAAGTCAGATGCTACACCACCACCTCTCACTTGTGATGAATCCCCATTTGCATCAGCAAGCCTTGGCCTATGACCCAGTCACCAGTTCACCTCTGTTCCTCAGACCACTAGATAGACCAGTGTAGACTGAAATTGACATGAGATGGGTTTCTTTGCCTTTACAATACACAGTTTTCACTGGTACAAACATTTTTAAGAAAAAAAAAATCCATCCTTTAATCATCTACCACTAAATCCAGGGTCGAGTGACAGGACCAGTAGAATACGCATCCAGGTCAAGAGCTGTTGGACCTCCCTGCTTGGACCTCCCAAGAGTGGCTGAGATGTCAGATCAGATTGGCAGCCATTTCTATTTAGATGAAGCCACTAGCAACTGCTTCATCTGTGTACTCTATGTTTCCTGGAAAGTCCTCTTAGATCAGTGATTCTGTGACTTTTGTCTCTGCTTAACAAGTCAGGTTCTGCTGGAGGTTTTGCCTTCTTCAAAGGGAAATAGTCCTTTCAGTTCCAAGGGATTGTTACAAGGGGATTGCTGATTGGTTTGTAATTCCCATTTTACACTGAAAATGACTACATTTCAGAATTGTGTGAATTAAATTGGAATGTTTATAGTTTAATTTAAATGAGTCAGTATGATTGTTTTGGTTTAATCGGTTTTCGGTAATTAAAACGTGTAAATGTGTTGCATTTGAG
>NW_015114689.1:15741-18213 GCF_001443285.1 Poecilia latipinna | reverse complement strand
TGCATTTGAGGATACATTTAATCTGTAATCCAATCTTCTTTATATCAACACTGGAGACTCCTGCATAAACGGGGAGGGTTTTGTAGAGGTGAATCATCCAAGTCTCTGCTCTGATTGGTCAGCTGCCCTGCCAATAATTCTTACATTCTGCTCGTGCAGGTGCAACGCTGGGCTCTGAACTAGCCGTTGCAGGAAAGCTAAGGGGAAAATCACCCATTTCATGGTAAACCCTGCGCTTATCTTGAGTAGCGGGCCTGTGTTTATTACAACAGCGGAAACAGAAAGAACGGAGCTTATTTATCCATTACGAGGTCAGTGATTTAGGTAGTTGTTAATAAGCAAGAGTAACCTTCATTTGACATAGCTGGGATGCTTAGCTAGCTCTTATTGTCCCATTTAACTACAGATGGACTCAATTAGCCGTTTACTAGCTTTCTGCTTTGTTGTTAATTATTAATGCTGTAATATTTATTATCAACGCTGAACGGCGGTAAGTAACTAACATAGAACAGACCGTCATAAATCGGAGGGTTTGTGTCTAGCTAACTTTGAGAGTACAGCTAAATAATTCAAGCTAAGCTCTGCTACTGGATGGTTATGCGATTCAGGCCGTTTTACTTAGGAGAGGAAGATCAGAAGCAACCACTGGAATAACAGAGATGAATGAAACAATGTCTCCGTTTTTTTTTTTTTTACAGCATTGTGAAGCATGTTACCAGCGACTTGACCTGTCCGGCTCAGGCTCTTGTCATCCCTGGATGGGAGACGATAGGACAGTCAGTTTAGTCGATGCTTAGTCTGTTAAGCCCTTCTACTTCCGCCCTCTTATCCTCCATGAAGTGAAGGTGTGAGGTTTGTGTCCGACTGCTGGGACGCTGAAGTACTCCAGGGTGGGAAAGGGAGGACGGGGGAGGGCTGCTCTCAGTGGGAGTCACACAGAGGGTGTTTATTCTCCCTCAAAACATCTATCACCAACAGAGGTGCAGGTTGCCTTGGTTACACTGAGCCTGTTCCATGTTTTCCAAAGATTGAGTTGCAAGCAGTTTTTTTTAAATGAATCAAATATCTACAGTCAGTATTTACTAACTTGTGTGACTCTGTGCTTTACTGGATTTCAGCTTCTGAACTGCATCCTGACTGATGGTGATCCATTCTTGTCTCCTTGGTGCTTGACATTGGATTATCAGATCTTTGAGACCTCCGTTCACTTTGCCTTATGATATGGTGCTCCATTATGCTGGAGACAGCTCAGAAGTTTCTGTCTCAGGACAGAGATGATGCCACTACTTTCTGCAGAATTTTACTTTGTTTTTATTGTTTTCTTGGACAGAATTGCCGTCTTTGCTGTGCTCATCACACGGCTGTTGTCCAAACTGTTCTTCCCCTCACCCCTACATGTGCGGATGAACTCATCCTTCTGCTGCTAATATTCAGAGTCTGCAGTTGTAGCAACCCAATTCTGTAGTGCACCCTGGGGAATAGATAGCTTGGTGCTAGCTTAGATGCTCCAAAAGCCTTCTTCTCTTTGAAGCATATTTGTTCCTCCTTTATAACAGTTTTTCGCAGCATCACCTGTTTTGATGATGTGATATCATAGCAGATGAAAAATTAGCTGAAATGAACAAGTGAGTCTTGCTATAAAGTTTAAAATGTATACTGAGATTCATTCTGAATTAATCTGAAACACAACGATCCAACTATAATATAAACTGTCAGCACAAAAACTGAAGTTGCAAAGTTTGTAGAAAATAACACTGCTATAAGGCCCAAACATCTGGCCATGTGTTCATGTTGTACCTCAAACTCAGACTGTAAAGTCCTAGAGAAAGTCTGGAGAGAACAAACAGAAACAATGAAAATAGCTAGAGTCAGGGGATCCTCTGTGACAGAGCTGGAGCATGTGCTTGTTGTATTCAAGTGTTTTGTGTGGTCTCTGTTTGAATGATGGCTTATTGTTTCCTAAGTATGTAAACTTCAGGTGCTAATTTTGCCTGTTTGTTCATGTATAGATGGCGTCTGCAAATGCGACATATGGACAGAAGGAATCCTCGGACCAGAATTTTGATTACATGTTTAAAATCCTCATCATTGGAAACAGCAGCGTGGGAAAAACCTCCTTCCTTTTCCGCTATGCAGATGACTCGTTCACGCCGGCGTTTGTCAGCACGGTGGGAATCGACTTCAAGGTCAAGACCATCTATAGGAACGACAAGAGGATAAAACTACAGATCTGGGTGAGGACTCTAGGTTTGTGGGCACACTTTGTTTTTAGATGAGCACCAGACATTTGTGGCCATTTTTTAAAAAAAAACGTTGATCTGCCTATTTGATACCCCTTTTTTTTTTTTTTTCTTTTTTTTTTTCCCCGTTATTTCTCTTATTGCTGGGTTGTGGATGACGTAGTACCGATGTCACGCAATGCAGATGGAGGGCGGGAAGTAAATGCAGCCCATTTACTTCTGTTGATCCAGC
>NW_015114689.1:9665-11348 GCF_001443285.1 Poecilia latipinna | reverse complement strand
CCGGAGAAAACCCACGCATGCACAGGGAGAACATGCAAACTCCATGCAGAAAGACCGGGACTGGGTTCCAAGGGTCACAAGGGAGTTAATTTAAAAAAAGACTTACAGAAAAAAGACAAGAAAAGTGGATCATCAATCTACAGCTAAAAACAGGAGGTGCAGAAGCTAACAGTGCTAGAGTTTTCAGCGCCCACTAACTATCGCATCGTTTAAAATGTACTTTCAAATATTTTATTGGACAGTTACTTAGACTGACAAGCATTCATATGTAAGGTAAGATATATCATTTTTGCGCACTAGCTTGGTTGAACCATGTGTTTAATTGTTCAACCAAGCGCTAACCAGTGCTCACAAGCAGAAACGGTCGCAGTGGGCCCAGCCGTACATGAAGATTAATTTTNTAGCTTCAGTAGCAAAATCATCTTCATGCATGACAATGCACCATCTCATGCTGCAAGGATTACCTCTCTGTAATTGGCTGCTAGGGGCATAAAAATTGAGAAACTCATGGTATGGTCACCATCCTCCTCTGACCTCAACCCTATTGAGAACCTTTGGAGTATCCTCAAGCAGAAGATGTGAGGGTGCGATGCAGTTAATATCAAAACAGCAGCTCTGGGAAGGTTTTCTGTCATCCTGCAAAGAAATTCAATAGAAACTATCCACAAACTCACAAGTTCAATGGACACAAGAACTGTGCAGGTGATATCAAAGAAGGGGTCCTATGTTAACATGTAACTCGGTCTGTTAAGATGTTTTTGATTAATATAGCTTTCGATTTTAGTACATGTGACCACTTAATGGTGCACATTCAAAGAATGACCTTTTGCAGTTCTTTATAATCCATAAAATGTTTAGAAAATCTGCTGTGCATAATAATTTGGAACAGTGCATTTTGAGATTTTTATTTTTGAAAAACATACTGTTCTCATTGGGAGCTTTTTTCAATAAAATTTGATTTATACTGTAATAGTTCATGACTTAAAAATTACACTGACAATCATTTGTATTGACCATTTAAGAAAATCTGAGAAAATATCACTGCATAATAATTTGGAACACGGTGTAGTTATGTCGATCGCCTCGATGCCGGGTAAATCTTCAAGATTATATGACAAGTCTTTTTTTAATCAGTCAATATGGATCATATCCTAAATATATGCAAATTTTTTCGAGATGTCTCATTTGTGCCAGCTCATTTAGGGCATTAGCTACTCACTGTGATCCAATTTGCTCTGTTTTGAACTGGAGTAATCCACTTCCTGACTCCCAGCTGAATTTTGCACGTCATCTAAGTCATGTGTCTGCAACCCAGCAATATATTTATATAAGTTTTTTTTTTCCTAACCTTCCATTTGTGAGAAGTCCTTCATTTCTAACAAGCAGCATCATGCTGCACACATATGAAACAGAATTCCACTAATATTTTAAAACAAAGACAAAATGTCTGCAGCTGTGCCTTTGGTAAGTGAACAGTCAGTAAACTTGTGAGCCTGTTAGAAGATGGCGTCATCTTCTTGTTGTAATACATGGGCTGACTTTCTCTCCAGCTGCTCCTCTAAAACACAGATGTTTGGTGCAATCAATGATCAGGAAAAGATCATATGAAAATTTGACCCATCAAATTTTTAGGTTTGATGGCCAAGCCGCCAAATAAACATAAACTGACCAGTGACATTTAGC
>NW_015114689.1:0-7830 GCF_001443285.1 Poecilia latipinna | reverse complement strand
TTTTTCCATTCCCAGAAATGCAAGTGTCTTTGTTTCATTAAAATCGGAGCAAGTCTCTAGCACAGGGGTCACCAACCTTTTTGAGACTGGGAGCTACTTCATGGGTACAGAGTAACACGAAGGGCTACTTGTTTGATACAGACATACATTTTCTTAGCTCACTCTTAATAACAATAATACATATGTACACATGATTACATGCGGTATGATCATATTAATGTTAGGGATTACTCACTATAGTTGTCAGTAATGATTTACCATGGCAGATATAGTTAATTGCTATTATGTGATCAGAAGTTCTTAGTTCAGAGTTTTAAGTTTGAGTCCCTTTTGGAGCTTTTCTGTGTGATTCTAAATTTCCTCCAAGTGATCGACAGTATGGATTATTGCAGCAGCAGCTGCAGCTGCAGCTGTTTACACTTTGAGTTCCTTGAGATTTTCCTTTTAAATAAAAAAGAAAAGAATAGTTATTGTATATTTTATTATCTAACCCTCTTTACTATTAACAAAATTGTGGAGAAAAAAACATTTTGTGTCAAAGCATCTTGTACGTAGCGCACATCAGTGTGAGCCTATGGGGGTGGGCACGCAAAAGGCTAAATCATATTGGTCAGTTTACTTTTGTTAATTTGGCGCTTTTTCTGTGAGCTAAAAATGAATGAGCTCCTCCCGTTGTCCTAAGATCCGCCTGAGCTTTTCACCCTGCGCGGTTCTGACGGTCGCCGGTTTATTAGCCTTTTTGTGGTTTCGCGAACTGAAAAGCTGACAGGTCAAAAAAAAAAAAAGTTAGACAGGTTGGAGAGTAGCACAAAACTATCACTGTCTGCACCTAACCAGCACAAACCTAAACCACAAAAGCAGCGGACTTTTTTTTTATTTTTTATTTTTTACAAACGATGCTAAATAATAGACATGAAAGCAAAACCTGCTCGTATGATCCACGGAAAGACGGGGATGTTGATTCCCAGGTTCAGGTGGTGTCAGACATCTAGAGGAGGAGAAAGTGATGCAACATTGTTTGCTTAATTTTTACTCTTTTGAGTAAATTAAATTGTTTAACCCGCAGTCTGAGACGCTCAGTAGGGGTGGCAGATGTGACCCGTCAGAACCGCACATGGTATAAAGCTCAGCCGGGATCCAAATGACCGTTAGAACTACGAGTGGGATCAAACTCCGCTCATTCATTTTTAGCTTACAGAAAAAGCGCCAAGCCGCCAAATAAACATAAACTGACCAGTGACATTTAGCTTTGACATGCCCACCGCCATAGACTCGCTACTACAAGACGTTTTGAAAAAAAGAGGGGGTTTTTTCTGCACAATTTTGCTAATAGTAAAGAGGGTTAGATAATAAAAAATCCATATTATTCTTTTCTTTTTTTAAAGTGGGCACAAAACATTTAATTGAATATTTTTTTGGCAGTGCTCTCTAATAACAATGGCTATTTTTAGAACTTGCTCGCGGGCGACTGACGAGGTCCCCTCGGGTGACCGGGGGCCCGCGGGCACCGTGTTGGTGACCCCTGCTCTAGTAACTGACATTTTTTTAACTTTTCATGCTTTTTGACAAACAAAATGATGCTGTTCATACATATTTAACTGTACAGAAATAATTTGTACTTTAAAACGTAGCCACTAATGACTGCTTTAAGGAACTATTGTCATCATTGCTTCAGGTCTTACTGTTTTCTGTCAAACTCTTCTGGAGTAAAGATATGTCACACTTTCTCCTATTCCTTCAATGTATTTCTCTGTTGTGCTCTGTTTCTATCTGTGTGTTAGCATTCTGCTTGTCTACTTATCTGTATATGCCTTCTGCTTTTACTGTTTTATTGTCTATAAAGGTCTTCTGCTAACAATCAATTTTAGCAATTCATATATGCTTCTTTTGCTACTTTATGCTATTTCTTTTGCTATGTTTTATTTCAACTTTTTTAAGTATTTCAGGTTTTATACTAATTTCTGCTTCTGCTACTTTATGCTATTTCTTTTGCTTTGTTTTACTTTTCAACTTTTCCAACTATTTAAGGTTTTATACTAATTTCTGCTTCTGCTAATCTATGCTATTGCTATGTTTCACTTTTCAACTTTTTTGGGTTTAATACTAATTCCTACTTCTGGTAATCTATGCCATTCCTTTTGCTATGTTTTACTTTTCAACTTTTTCAACTACTTCAGGTTTGATACCATGTTCTGCTTCTGCTAATTTATGCTATTTCTTTTGCTATGTTTTACTTTTCAACTTTTTCAACAACTTCAGGTTTTATACTAATTTCGACTTCTGCTAATCTGTGCTATGTCTTTGGCTAAATTTCACTCTTTAGCAAAATATTTCTACCATGTCTGACTGTAGCTTTCTTCTGCTTTTTTCCCTACTTCTTATGCTTTCTTCTGCTGTTTCTTGCATTTTCTGCTGCGAGCGTTCTGCAAATATGCATTCTCATGGCTGTTTTGCTAGGAACAGCAATTTTTCTAGTATTATTTATTTTTTCTTCCGTTACCTTTAATGCGGCTTGTACCCCTGCGTGCCCCCTCTCAGAAATGGTATCAAAACATGTGGCTCGATCCCGGGAAGGGTGCTATTATTTTTATTGGGGATCGGAGTTACGATGGCGATGTAAAAAGCAAAAACGAGCGAAATTTCCAACTGACAAAAAGCAGAGTGTAATCAACTGCCGCTCCGTTAGAGTGGGAAATGCAGTGGATTTTTGACCACAAACAATTTTGAAATCACCCTCATGCCCACAAATATTGGTCTGAAAGTCGGTCATGACATTGCATTTAGAACTACATTGATGGTGGAAGTCTGAGTTACTACAGAAAGAGGGTTGAGCAGAATGTTTGAACTACAGACATGGCAGAATGTTTTGGGCATTATATAACTGGTTTAACCCAACCACCGTTACTCATAGGATTAGTGTAGCCATTTAAAATGAAGCTTACTGAAAATTTCAAAATAAAAGCCTCAATATACCTCTCAGAGTAGTGCACCGCTTCGGGCGATGCAATAATATTAGCCTTTAAAATTCTTCACCTTTGCAGAGGGCTGAGCTGCCTTTTGGAACTACAGTAATGGAGGAACTCTCACTTGCTACAGAGGAGGGCTGAGTTGGCAGTTAAGAACTACAATAATGGTGGAACTCTGCGTTTCTACAGAAGAAGGCTGAGCAGAATGTTAGAATTACAGACATGGCCAAATCTTTTGGGCGTTATATAACTGGTTTAACCCAACCACTGTTACTCATAGGATTAGTATAGCCCTTTAAAATAAAGCTTACTGAAAATTTCAAACTAAAAGCCTTCACATTTTTTACATCAGGTGATTGCTCTTTTGGGCTTTATATAACTGATTTAACCCAACTACTGTTACACATGGGATTAGTGTGGCTATTTAAAATGCTTACTGAAAATTTCAAAATAAAAACCTCAACATTTCTCTCACGTTAGTTCACATTAGCCTTTTACATATCTTTTTCCCTCAGTTTAGTTATGCAAGAACATTAGCATAAGTGTTAGCAGTGCACTGCCCCCTACTACTGCACTGCCTTCCATTAGGCTTTTCCCTAAAGTAAGGTTTTATCTATTTTTCTTATTTATTAGCCATGTTTTCTATACTGAATGGAGGAAGTCAGTCTAAGACAACATGCTCAATCTAGGACATAATTTTGTGATTTATGTGATAAATCACTAAATGATTTATTACATAAATCATTTAGTGATTTATGTGATAAGTCATGATGATTTATGTAATCATCATTTAGGCTAACATTAGCATTTTGGATAATTTTAGCTTATACACTGAATTTAACATACTGAATGGTGTAAGTCCATGTTACTCAACATGCTTGTGATTCTTCGCATGCTTTTAGGTACTTTGTAGCTTTTTTTTTTAGCATTGATGCAAATTTTTAACATCGGAACGCTGGGTTCCAACCGACGGGCACACTTTGGCCCTGTTTAAATTTCTTCAGAAATTTTCTAGTTACCGCTTTAAGATTTTTTTTTTAGTAATTGGGCACATGATATTAGGATATGACTGATGATCCGACCGAGCAGTAAGATAATTGAAATGGATTTTATGTATGGCTCAATATTTTCAAGAATAAATTTTTATTTTTTTTTTCATGGACCTTTCATCCTTCCATTGTCTATACACACATAACCCTGCAGATCTGTTTAATAACTTAAAACTACCCAGTACTTCAACTCTGCTGAACAAATGTAGCTTCATCTCCAATACCACCTCTAACTGTGATCCACACCTGCCATCACTGCTGTCTCAGTATTACTGAACACGTTGGATTCTGGTCTGAACAGGACCTCTGGGCCCCTCTAGTGGTCACAAACAGAACTGAGAATTTAGTTTTGTTCATATATCGCCTTTTTATGTGAATTTACTTCTTATTTTTCAAACGGGCAAATGACATCTAAAAAGTAAGCTTTAAGAGAATGAAAGATGTTTTTGTTTAAAAAGCGAATAGCTTGGATTTAAAATTATAACATAAGGGGAGGAAATTTGCATGTTGGGGGTGTTGCAGTGGTGCAGGGGAATTAGTCTGACTCGACGCGGCCGTCACAGGCTCTAGTCCCTGCCTGATGACCTTTGCCTTTGTCTTCCCTCTCTCTCATTACCCACTTTCCTGTCTGACCACTATAAAAAAAAATAAAGGACACCAGAGACGATAAAACCTTAAAAAATAATAAATGAAATTCACATGTTGATTTTGTACATCCCACCCTAAAACTGAGAGTCTGCAACGTCCAGCTCATCACCGATGAGTGAGTTCAGTCACATACTATACACTGGCCCTGCAATACTAATGAGATGTGGACTGCGTTATTACTGCTCTGTAAAGCTATTGCATTTTAACAGTATGCAGAATGTACAGCCTGCAGCTGTAACCATTAGTTTCATTAAAAGTTCTATTACTCATTATTTTGTCACTAATTGTAAAATAGTTATCAAAATTTATCATTAACTTGTCAGATACAAGCAGTCAGTCAGTTTGTGGTTATGTATTAAACTGTTCAAATCAGATGTTTCATATTTAATAAATCAAACGCAAAAGTGTCTCAAAACATTCCTGTTATTGCGAGTCTCCAGTTTCATTATTCAGACATTTCAACTTTTAAATTCAGCTGACCTTTAAACTTAACACTAATCCTACTGATGGTCCACATTAGCTGCTAACTGACCTTTCTAAGACTGTTTTTTATGGCCATTGAGACGAACTGTCTGGTCAGGTTCTCTGATAACTTCCAGCTGTTAAACATCTGCCTCTTTGGTCAGAATCATTCCATTGTTAGGATTTAACGGCAAAACCCTTGAAGCATGCCTATGCTGCTTATTACATTAGGAACATAATGATAAAGTCAAACTTTGGCTTTACTGCTGGATGTTTTTTTTTTTTTATTCATCTTATTTTATAGTCACTCATCTTGATAGCTCTGTATGCTTGAAGTAATTTATGAAGTGTGTTTTGGTTCCATGTGTGCGCAGGACACTGCTGGTCAGGAGCGCTATAGAACGATCACCACAGCCTACTACAGGGGAGCAATGGGCTTTATCCTCATGTACGACATCACCAACGAGGAGTCCTTTAATGCTGTGCAAGACTGGTAAGAGATGGGTACATGTGCTGCTAAAAAGATAAGAATATCATGAAAGGGCAAATATTGGAATCTCATGGTGAAACTCACACCATGTTAAGCTAATTAACCTGCAAACAGCTGAAGGTTTACTCAAAAGCTCCACACAATCTACTGACTGGAAAGACTGCTTGAAGACGGTCATGGACACCGTCCACAAGGAGGGGAAGACACAGCAGGTCAATGCTGAAGCAGCTGGTTGTTCAGAGCGTTGCATCCAAGCATATTCATAGAAAGTTGAGTGGAAGGTAAAAGTGGGATAGGAAAAGGTGCAGCAGTAGAATCCCTTCAAGAATTTTTAGGGAGCTTCACAGAGAGAGGCCCGAGTCAGAAAATGTCCAGTAGATCAACAATTGTAGGATCCATCTGAGATACTTAACTTTGGGTTTTCATGATCTTTAAGCCATAATCATCAAAGTTACAAGACATAAAGGCTTCGAGTATTTCACTCCATGTAAAATGGATCTATATCATAGACACGTTTCACATTCTGAAATGAGAGAGGAGAAATATTGAACTTTTTCACGATTTCTAACTTCCTGAGACATACGTCTGTTTGTAGGAAAGTAGTGACTCCATCTGTTTCGGTGTTTCATTCAGCCCTCTGCTGCTTGGATGACCTTTCATTCCTCTCAGTTTCTGGAAACAGACATGTTTCCAGAAACTGGAATTTTGGAATTCATTTTGGATTGAACTGGATTCCAGTTCATTTTGGAATGAACTGGAATAAATGTAATTCTAATCACAATGTCTGTTCCACAGAGAGTCATCAATATTTTTTATTGATTGTACCTTATAGAAGAAGCTGTGTTTATCCTTTCCCAGGAAGGTCGCTTAAGTTATTAAGAAAATGAAGGAGCCTTGTGTTTGTGTTGATAGGTCAACCCAGATCAAGACGTACTCATGGGACAACGCCCAGGTCCTCCTGGTGGGAAACAAGTGTGATATGGAAGATGAGCGGGTGGTGGCGTCCGACAGGGGGCGCCAGCTGTCAGAGCAACTTGGTAATGTGGCCCCGAAAGCACCTCTCAGTACACAGCACTTTGAAGTATGGCTGCAACTAAGCATTATTTTAGTTAGTGATTATTCTGATGATTAAGTGGATAAAAAAGTTGACACAATACAGATTTTTTATTTAACCACTTAAGCCTTTTTTTATGCAATGTTAGAAATTCTTTGAAAAATATAAATAATTAAATTCCTTCCCTTAGCTAACAAAATAAACATTTTATTCTCAACTTCAATAACAGCATTCTTTTAGTGAACACTTGATAATCTGTAGCAAAGGAATCATCTGCAGCTAAAAGTCCTTCAACACGTGAATAGATCAGGCCTTTCTGCTGGACTTAACATCAATACAGTGTAGGGCTCGTCTGGTTTTTTAATGAGTTCATTCATTTTGAATGAACTCATTAATAAATGGATAGCAAAAGTTGCTTGATCGATTTTTTTATTTTTCATTTTTTTACAGAATCTGAACCAGGTCAAGCTAAAACTCAGTTGCGATGTTCTAGGTAGAACATATTTACAGACAAGGGTTTTTTTCTTAAATGAAGAATGTATGTATTTTTTGTACAATTTTGGCTTCATTACTGGTCTGAGGAGGTGGTTCTTTCAGAAAATTTAATTTTTTGAGTCTATTCTCAATCAATGATTACCCAGTTACTGAATTAGTGGATTATTTCAATAATCGATTAGATCCAGTTGTTTCGGCAGGACATCAACCCTACAAACGGAACCAGAGCTATCTTGATAGCCAAGCATCAAAATAGCCCAGTCAAAGTCCAGCTATATGTCCAATTGAGATTTTGAAAATGTCAGATCTGAACTGGACATGTTTCAGACAAGAAAGGACATATTCTTGTTACTTTTTTTTGTGGTTGGGGAAAAAAAATTGAGAACCATTCGTCATTTTCGTTTAACTTCACAACTATGTTACTTTGAGTTGGTATATCACAAAAGATTTCAATATAATCAGTGATTCTTGAGAATACGGACAAAATGGGCTTTAATTTTCCCATATTTTTTTTATTATTTCTCAACCTTATTTATGCAAATATGACAAATAATGTTTTAGAAATGTAAAGATGCTAAGGTACAGGCTCCCAGTTGCAGCATTAAAAAAAAAAAAAAAAAAAAAAAAAATTAAATCCACCGCCCCCAAAATTTTGTCTTAAAAATT
>NW_015114688.1:74835-115510 GCF_001443285.1 Poecilia latipinna | reverse complement strand
ATGAGCTGTAAAAATACCAGATTCTCTTTATATAAAGCTTTAGAGTTAAAACTCTGCCTCAGGAATCGAATCAGTAAGTTGTTCACCAGTTGAGGGTCTTTTAAGTTGAGTTTGGCAGTATAAATATACCTGAACCTTCAATGTGCTGCTTCATGAGAACAGAGAAGTGGAACCTGATGTTAAGATGCTACGAGTAAAATGATTTGAAAGCAGAAATGAGTGCGACGCGCCCTCTTCACACAAATGTAGTTACCATTGATGCGCTCTTACGGAGAGAGGCTTAAATCAACTGCATCACTGGAGCTCATCTGCAGGCATTAGAAAGCTGCGTGCAACACTTTCAAGACCTTTTAATTCTGCACTGAAATTAAGATTAGTGAAAACCGTAGACGGACCGTATTAGAGAGGAAATGTAAGTGAGGTAGCTTTTACTCTGACCAAGAGAGCTGAAAAGCTTTGTTCACAGGAATTGTAAGTGATTATGTTTTTTTATTTTTTTTTTATTTCTCATTTTGAGCTCTACATCAATAATTTGATCCAAATAGGCGGGTTATCTAATGCACCTGTACTAAGAAAGCATCTAGTAAGTTATTATGAAGTCACTAATGCTAGAATTTTCTTCAAATCACAAGGAATTGTGAGCAGCTACCATTTCACCTCAGGGCATGATGCCCGTCTTGCATTTCATGCATTAGAAAAGGAAGACAGCTTGAGTTTATTAGCCAAATTCTAGCTACTCCATAGTGGTTCTCTATTTACATGTTTATTTTGTTGGAGTGGATTTTGTGTCTTTCTTGATATTTAATCGGCAGCACCTGGTAAGGTTTGATTTAAACCATTTCAGAATCATCTAAAGACCAGGTCACTTTTACTTTTGTGTAAAATCCTAGAATTTGAAGACGTACTTAACTGGAAAAAAAATGGAAGAAAAACCCTAGACAATTTAACAATTTGCAAAAGCTACTTTGTGTCCTTCAAATATATATTTCCATATCAAGAAACCAGGAAATAGATCAAACTAACTGAAACGAGCAAATGTTCAACAGATAAGAGTGGATTTTTTTTTTTTACATACTGCTACAGTTTGTTTCATACCTCAGTATTTAATTAGGTATAGTTTTCACATCGCCTGGCAAAGCCCTCAATAACTCCTCTCTGGGTGGTTTTCTTCTCATGGAAGAGACCAACAACGACAGTGTCATCTATACTGTAAAATGAGTGTTCTTGTGAACATGCTTGAGGGGCCCCACACACTGTTAATGAAGGCATTTTGTGATTTATTAGGATTAAACTTTCTCTTTCACTTTATCACACAAGGTGATTCAGCTGATGTACTGTTTGATGTTCATGCTGTGAATTATGGACAAAAATTCTCCCGAGTTGGTCGATCACACAGATGATGATCCAGGATTCCACATAAGTTTGATTTAAAACCATTAGAAACTTTTAGAAAGGTATTTTTAGTACACGATAGGAAACTTTAGAGGTCAATGGGAACTCTACACTATCCAGAGCAGCTGGATGTTGGCAGTCTTATGCCAGCTTCTAAAAAAAAAATAATTAAACTTAAAGCAATAATTTAGGGCCGGCAGGTTTTTAAACTAGAAAGCACTGAATCCATGGAGTAGGCTGCAGCTTTTTGAATGCCTTCCAGATAATTATGGCTTTCATTTGCATAAACAGCTGTGCAAAGTATACTGAATGAATAAAGGAAAAGGGGAATGGGGGGACACCTAGATGAATTTGTGCATCGAAGATTTAAAAAAGAAAAACCCTTCCAGCTCTATTGAAAGTATCAATTTCCTCAAAACAGAGCCAGGGTTGCGTTTCCATCAAGGTGTTTTTTTTTTTTGCAACATTTTCTATTATCTTTCTTTTATTGCTTTATAATCTGCCCCAGTATCTCACTCAACCCTTTATATTCTCCTTTCTTATTTTGTTCTCAATCAACTGCAGCTTCTCCTGCTTTTATTGCTTCCCTTCCCTGATGGGCTTCTTAGAGGGATTAGGAGAAGGACAGGATACAGTGTGTGTGTGATTGAGTCTACCTACTTCACTCCTGTCGGGTAGCTACTCACTGCTTACGAGCGTCCACCGTGAACAAAAGGTAAATGTTAATCCATCTCTGCAGTTGCACAGTGTCTTTGCATCCACTATTCACGGTTTGATTTACAGTAATTATAATCCCTTGCTCCTTGATCCAACTCGGAGCGCCTCGTTTCTATGGAGGCGGTGTGTGGATGAATGCCTTGACAGACTTTTTCCTGGTGGAAATCGGAAGGTCAGAAGGACAGTGAGGCAAAGGAAGAAGAATAAAATCACATAAAAAGTGAGATAGGCCACGACCTTGTTAAAAGAAATTCATGGGTAGAAGCAAAAATGGGTGTTACATTAAATCCGAACACCGAAAAGATGACGATTCACTCGGTGTTGAAGAGAAAGGGGTGAACGGTAGAGGAGAGGGAACGAAGAGTAAAATTAAATATGCTTTTCTTTTGTGTTACATGCCACAACTCTTGGATAGGAGAAATAAACACATCCATTGCTACCTGGCTCCACAATCCGCCCACAGTTTGTTAATCAAACAGATGCACCTGCCTGCAAGCAATGTTTGCCTTTAATCAGGAAAGCTTGTCTTCTCTAAAAAGAGGAGCTCAAAGGTAGAGGCATAATTCATTTGGTTGATGAGGCATTTTGCTGCTGATGCAAAAGTACAGGTTATTTCTGAAGGCTGGATTTAATAAATTTGTATGCAAAATTTGGAAAGCAAATAATATCTTGCAGACCGGTCACAACCGTTAAACCTGAACTATAAGGGCAACATTTAAAATAAATGTAGCAAATAAAAAAATGACAAAAAAAGATCATTAAAATAAAAGAAAATAAAAAGAAAACAAACACATCTAGTCATATTAGTTTTAAAAGTCTTTGTTAACATTACTTAAAGATTTCTTGCAAATATTTTGGTTGTTCTGAAATGAGCAAGAGGATGTTACAAGGCTTATGGGAATGAGTAATTTTCTAAACTTTGAACATTTAATGACGCAATTTAATTTTATTTTCTGAAAAAAAGATTTTGGCTCAATTCAGAGGACAGGTAAAGACAGCTTTAATGAAAGAAGCAGGTAAGAAGTCAATCTTAATTATGGAAGATGCAGAGATCAACTCGGATGTCAAAAAGAACAATAAGTACTTCTCAACATCATTTCTAATCAGTGGTTCAATTTTTCCTGTTTTTGCTTCTAAGCTACAGTTTCAGAGCTGTCCACCAAAGCCTCGAGTGCCTCTGTGTTTGCAGTAGCCACGTAAATAAACATGTACAAAAAAAAGAATGATAAATAAAAAATTCAGACCCATCTTCAGCCATACAGGAGATGAGGTCCAACATAAATGAAGGCATCTGATTTTGCACCTAAGACACAGCTACTTGTCGAGTCTCTATTTAGAGGCCTCTGTCTCAGCATGAAGAATCTATAACTCATTTTGATTGTACCGGGGAGAATCAAATGGGAGGCATGTCAGGTTGTCTGCCCGTGTCTGACTCTTATTTCAGCTCTTTGTTCGTCGGTTTGTACGAAAGTCTTTCTTTATGGGGGATCATATCTAAAAATATTGTGTAATTAACAGTAAAGCAGAGGAAACAAGACAAAAAGAGCCACAACATTGATCATTTAATTTTTTTTTCTGATAAAGCCAATTTTTAAAAACAATTTAACAATTCTGATTCTTTTCACACAGAAAAAAATTAGAGATCACCATTTCAGAAGATAAAGCTGATCTTTAAGCAATATGATTTAACCTTGGTCACTGAAGTAAAATGGTTCTCTAAGTGCTTCTTTTAAGAATAAGGTTAATGCATAAAGATTGTTTCAGGTTTGGTGTGACAAATTCCCAGAGGGACAAGCAAAACATGGTCACTGATTTAGTGAAAAATGAGCAATCAAGCATTAAAGTCAACTGAAAGTCACAACTAAAGTGGGTAGATGTGACTTAAGAACAGTTTCACACCAGATTAAGACCTGTTAATCTCCGCAACCTCCGCAGCCATTTGAATGAAGCTGGATCACTTAAAAATGGAAAAATGGATGATTAGAATCACAAACCCAATGTTTCTCACTGATCCCTGTAATCAGATAAACTAAGTCAAAACCCAGAAGTCATCTTTGACTGTGGGAATACATCTAGATTGTAACCTGAAAAATAAAACTTTTAGTTCAGCCACTGCATTCAGTTTGGAGGTGTGTGCACTACTGTACAAGTGGGAGCTCTATGATGCCGTGGACTATGATCTACACACAGGGATTGATCTGCACTGAGGGACACAGGCGTACCAGCTGCTCCAAGGACCCACATATGCAGCCTACAGGATAATGAGTCATCACTTTATCACTGAAGTTTTGCACATGCTCAGAAAAGTCGAGTAACTCGCGTTACATCACGTGTAATGGACAGCATGTTGATTTGGGCTTTTATTAGGAACAAATCAATGTTCTTATGTCCTGAAAAGCTGAACTTAATAAATAAACAGGGGTGTACTTTGTTTCCCCTCTAACTATACACTAAAAATGGGCTACCTGCGCCATAAATGTGATTTCAATGTTCTCAGAAAACCCTGAGAAGACTATCCTCATGGCATGGTATAAACGACAACCTACACCAGCTCCATCAGCCTCCATCAGCGGTCTTTAGGAGGCCAAAAGTTTCGGTGCATATATCAGCAGTTGGATCCCTGCTTTGAATCCTGGCCAGTGGGGCTTTCATTCTGCTATTCTCCCCACATTTTACTCATATGTCCCTCTCCACAATCACTCTGTAATAATGGAGGGGGGAAATATGCCAAATAACAAAAACAGTGTTTTTGTGTCTGTGGCCATGACAACAAGGCAATTTAGTCCACCTCTCACAGCTTCCCGGCGGCTAATGGGAAGCTATAAGTGGCTCGACTGCTGCGGGCAAAAGCGCAATATGTGATTATCACAATGGCCTCCTGCAGATAGAAGATCTGGGGCCAGAGGCAAACGTGTTCGAAGAGAATAAAGAAAAATATACAACTAAAACATTTTGGACCGTTAAGAAAAATACAAAAAAAAAAAAAAAAGTTTTTTATTAAGATTGAATGTGAAATGAGAATGTGTAAAACATCCAGACCAAATGCTCTTCAGATATACGTCTAGCTTATATAATAATCTTATTCGTGGCAAGTGCAAATAAGTTCATCCTTGTGCTGCAGTCAGGCTCGAGGATAGTGGATCTAATTTTACAAAACAAGATCCTGGCTGTGCTTGGCTTTAGGCTTTAACAGGTTCTATATTTTGAGGTTTAAGAGGACAGATATTTTTGTTATCAATGTTTTTACCTGACTTCTTTATCTTAAGTTTTTTTTTTCCTCTGCTTTTTCCAATGAACCACATTTCCTCTGTTAATCATTTCCAGAACAGTGAATATAATTAAACAAGAATCACATAAAGTGCATCATGAATTCAATAATGAGTTTTGTGCATGTAAAAAAATTTTTTTTCAGAGTATAGTAGGTAAGAGTGCTATGAAAACTGGTCTTTAAACTGGGAACAAATGAAAAAGATGCATTTGGGGAAAAATATGCTAGTATGTCAACTCCAGGTCAACACAGACACAGTAAGCACAACGCTAGCCTCAAGCCTTGAACAAACTATGGAAAGAAACTAAATAAAACCATCAGGAAATGGGAAACTCCTTGCAGAAACACAAACAGATACAAACCAAATCCATGGAGACCAAGACGACTTTAAAGTAATGCTAAACAAATTCAAGAAATGCCAACAGGAGCAAAAAATGTCAACAGAATAAGAAAGGAGCAGCTAAAGGGATAGAAGAAAGTCCGATCTGTACAGCAAAGATTTGTCATTTGGTATAAATCTATTTGTGCATCTGTACTGACAAAATAATACCTGGAGAAAATGAAATTAGCATCGCAATGAAGCCAGAAGGAAGCATGAAGTGTTCTGTGTTTGACAGTGAAATTCTCCTGCATAAAACTCTCATCTCAATAACTTCAAAATAATTCTTGACAAATATGTTTCAAAAACATCTATACTGGTTAACAATGTGTTAAATGTCAACAAATCGTTAGCAACAACATGAAGACGTCTTCCTGAAACACACAGAAAAATGTCTCTTTCTGTGATAACACCGTTTGACCACAAATATATTAATTAGTTGGTACAGAAAAAAATAATATGAACCAAAACCGTTCAATGCAGTCAGTGTTGTGAATCCAGTGTGAAATCAAAAATTCTTTATGTGTAAAAAGTGTGCAATAAATTGCATTACCCTGTCAGTTTGTACTTGAGGGCATGCATTGTTTGTTGTGAAAATTATGATGCACAAAAACAAACGTACACACACTTCTGCAGGGAAATTATCAAATGGAAAACCAATGTTGGTTAAAGCAGTCAGGAATTTTATAGCCGTTTAAGCAAATGCTATTTATTCTTTTCTTTTACACTGCATTATTTTGAATACAAATGAAACAATTATTAGTTATTCAAGGAAAATCAGAGCACTTTATGAGACATATGCAACAAATCTCCACTGTTTGCTTGCCTTCATGTGCACACACTAAACAAAGTTACTGTGTTGAAGATAAGTTCAAACTAAAAACTAAAATTATCACAGTGTCTCTGGAAGGATCACATAAATCATGCTGAGACTCTGCAGTAAGTGACATTTTGCATTTAAGTACATCAACATTTGAACATATTTAACATTGAAATTAATCTGGCTTTTTTAATCACCTGGTTAAAAAGCCAGAAACAGGTTGTGGCTTAATTAAAAAAAAAAAAAAAAAAAAAGTCATTACCACGAATCATTGTTATTTTTAGAGCTTTCTTCAATGAAACATAATTCAGTTTGTATGTAACCACTATGATTAATTTCTAAAATGAAAAGGAGGGATTGGTTTGTTTCAACCTGCTCTAATTTCACTCTGTCTGGTGCAGCCACAGCACTTTGCTGTTAGTTTGTGTAATGATGCAACAAAACAGTGATTATCTTCTCCCAGTTTAATAAAGATGATTATAGATTACAGGCCTGCATGACTGATTATTGCACTCCAAACAGTCAGAGCCGAAAACAGCGGTTGTTGGTAATGACGGACGTTAAAGGTGCTGGCCGACAAAACGAACAAACGTTTTTAAATCGGTGAACCCGATGCCCAGCTTGTGAACGTCTCTGTTTCCTGTTTGACATTTCTAAGACAACATCAAAATGAACAAAGCTTCACATTTGTCTCCCTTGGGTTTTATTGGTGGATCCTCTAAGAATGTAATTATCCTGACTCACTGAGAAAAGTGTCTCAATGATTCATCTGTTGCTCTGCAAAAAGTGCTTTTTTAACCAGAGTTTGCAAGATCACCGAGCTTGTCTTATAAAGATAAGCAGATCATTTGCAAGTATTTAAAATATGCGACAAATCTCCTTCAGCGTTTGCTCCACTCGGATGTCAGATGCATCCAAGCTGTTCCTGCTTTTCTCCTATTTTTAATTGTTTTTTTTAGTAAGCAAATCAACTGAAAACAATACATTTTAAACTTGTAGTCACAACAGTATTTATAACTCAAACTTTTTCCACATATTTTTGCATTAGAACCTCAAACTCTAATGCATTATTCTGTAATATTATGTGACACTGGCATATAGTAGAAGAAGAGGACCTCTTTATGGTTTTTAAACATCGCTTTAAGAAGATGAGAGACTTTCTTACTTGGTTCTTATAAATTACTAAAGCCAAGAAAACAATTTCAGACCACATATGTTTCCAGGGAAATAAAGGAGAACCCATCCATGATGCACTCGCTGAGATCGCCGTTAGTTCAGCGCCCTACAGGCGGCAGTAAGCGATGCTGGACCGGAGGCTGCGTGCGGCGCAGGATGTATTCATTCAATGTTTGGCTTACTTACTGCGCTCGGGGTGCCATCTGTATCTGTTAGCCTCTGGTGCAGATCAAACGAGACTGTCTGTAAGCAGAAACACAACAACAACAAGAGCAGCAACACGTCAATCAACAGGGGCAACTACAGCAGCAGCAGCTAAAAGCACAAGAGGTGTCGGTGCACAGGATGAGAGCAGAAGCAGGCACAACAGAGGGAGACAACGTTTTTAGATTATTATTTTTTTCTCCAAGAAAGGTGGATGGAGCAAAACATGACAAGAAATTTACTTCTAAAATTGAAATTTTTACACAAAATGTTTTGGAAAGGTTAACGATTTAAGGCCTGAATAAAACTACCGTGCTAACGACTGAGACGACAGCAGAGCCAGGTGGTCTGACGGCACAATGACTGTGTGCAAAGACGACAAAAAAAAAAAAAAATTGATCTCCACGACTCTCCTCCGCTTTGACGCTCAGTGACTCAAAAGTTACATAAACCAGTTTGAGCCAGTAAGGTTGCCATTACTGAGGTGACAGATGAAAAATGTAGTTTGGGCAGGGCTCCTCAAAGGGTGACTGATTTTTACCCAACACAGGAGGTAAAGGTAAAGAAATGGGGTCTGGTGCTTAAAACACACACACACACCCACACACACAGTTAAGAGATTATGAAGTCAGGCTTAATGTGACAGCCCGGTCACAGCTGGACTCAAATAGAAAGTGCTTTGTGCTGGTGGTTGTTCAGCGCATAAAAGATTAGCCTCACCTTTAAACAGAATATGTTGCATGTGAGGAACATTGAAAATAGCTCAGACTGTCCAGTGGGGTGCACAGATCCCACAGTGACTCGGCATTTGAACCAATGGGTGCGTCAGACGACCCACACAACATGGAGTCAACCAGCAGCATCATGCCTGCCTACTTTGAGGATCCTCTTGTGCCTATTCCAGATGTTTCACTTTCTTACAGATTGATTTTTCTCATTGCACAAAGTTGAGCTTTCTTTATTGGGAACTTATCAGGGAAGCATGCACACAGCTTTTTCTTTTGTTGGAAATAAATTGCTTCTCAGTGTTCAGCCTATTGTATCCTTTCATACATGCTTCACTAAACCCCTGTAAAACCAAGGCTCTGGTGCTGCTACAAAAACCCCCCAAAAAAACAAACATTTTCCTGTTTGCACCACCCGGAGAGCAATAAATAATAATAGTTTGCAAACTGAGAACACGGAAGACAGCTGGAGAATCTGAGAGCGACACCCAGCAACAGAGGCAGCATGAATTTACCTTTTTAGCAGGTAACCGGATTTCCAGCGTGTTATCAGAGCAGCGGTGCCAATGCAGGGCACTATTTTCATCCTGCCAGATATAACGTCACTCAGTGTGTGGCTGGGTGATTATTCATTCGGTAAACAATTCGTGATTCTCTCTGACACAGTGTGATATTATCATTTCCTCTTCCAGACACCTGCACAGTGTCAATACGAAGATCCGAGCTGGAAGCAGTTGCATGAGCAGCAGGACAAAGACACTTTTATGATGCCTTTGTGAAACCTTACTTTACTCTCACATCCTTTCTGCAGCACTTTTCTCTCTGTAAATATAATCCAACAGATGTGTGTTTTGTCTCGGATCTCTTATTATTGTAAAAGCACAATGTCAAACAATGAAGGTTTGGTGAAAGACTGATATGCCTGTACAATTTATACTGCCGTCGACATTGGAACCGAGTCAGCGTTTCTCCTTTAATGACATTTCCATTATAATTTTAATTAATTTTATGTGACTTAGTTATCAGTTACTATGAATTGTGCTAGTTGATCAATTTTGAAGCAAGTGTTTGAATTTAATCCTCACTAATGTGTTTACTTCATTTTGAGAGTAGAGCACAAACACAAATAAAATAGTTTATTTTGCTGTATGTGTGTTAAAAAAATAAAAATAAAAACAGACCCTAACTGAGTTTAATCAACTGTAAAAATATTTTTTTCTTCAAGCCACAGTCACTTCAGACACAACCAGGTAGGAGTAATGGGCTCTCTGGAGCCTTGGGGGCCACAAGTGATTAAAGAACATCTCTTTAAAGGTGTTTCAATCCCTGCTGCCAAAATTGAGGTCACTGGACTGCGGGAAATTGTTTTATTTAAACCCGAGTCATTTGTTGTACGAAATCACAGTTGGGCTTAAGGCTGAAGGCTTATTCTAACAAGGGAGTGAGGAAACATGTTCTCTTCCTCTTCCAGATCTTCATCCCCATGCTCCCCCTGGGCAGCATAATGTGTTTTGTTATTCTTTGCTCTTTCTGTCATAGCTGCTTCCTTTTGCGAAGCGAGCCGAGTGCGCTGAGGATCCATTAGGCTTAAAAGGCTCAGTACTGAAAAAAAGAGAAGGGGATGAAGGATGTAAGGGTGGACAATGATGAAGATGAGTTGGTGTCCTGAATTGTGGACGTGTCTCAGGAAAAAGACGAAAGGGAAATAGTTAAGTACATTTCTTTTTTTGGAACTCCTCCTCCCCTCATCTTTCCCTCTTAATACAAAAAAAAATAATCATAATTTATTCACCCACTCATTAACCATCTCCACACCTTCTCTCTTCTCATCCTGATCTGCTTTCTTCTGCATGCGGCCAGGGTGCTCCAATTTTGCTTTCATAATTTTTGTGCAAATAAAACTCAAAGTGCAGAAGCTTGGCAAGCACATGAGTTTAATAAGGCGTTGCAGTGTTTAAAAGAAATATGCAACATTACAATTTAGTCTCATTAGAGCTGAAATAACAATTAACCAAATTTACTTAATTTACTCTGAATGAGCAGCAGAAATGTTATGGCTACACACAAACCCCTCTAGAAGTGAAATATGGATGTAAACAATTAATCTTACAGCTCATGAAACAATGTCATTGGATGGACTGAACTATTAATGTTACAGTGGAGCTGGACTAAAGTGCTTAACAAGCACACAAGATGTAATTACAAATGTGTGCAAAAAAATGAACATTGAAAACAAAGGAACTCAACAGACTGACTTGATAAAAATGGGTCTTTAAAGTTTCTTAAAGTGATTCACTTTCTGAACTCATCTAATATGGAATGATAGATTGATCCAGAAAATAGAAGTCGCTTCTGCAAGTAAGATGCTATCAAATGATGAAAGAGAATCAATTTGTCCACTTGACTGTCCAGTGAATTTGTGTTCTGCATGATTTCAATTGTTTTGTTGTAAGGCACTATTACAAAGACATTATAGAGGTGAAGCTTTCCGTACAGCTTCACCTTGAATCAGATTCACTTTGATTTGATTTTTGATAGCCGTGCCCAAATTACGGTTATTTAAACTTAGGTAAGACGCATGGTGCTCTGAGCATCATTCAGCTCAAAGCAGCACTGCCTCGCTCTGAAGTTCTGCATTTCATTGGAACAAAAGGTTTGCGCTGATGTGTGGTGTCCACTGCATCCTACTGCAACCAAGACAGGCACCACAATGTTCAGCAACAGCAATGACGTGTCGTGTTTTGTTAATATTGTGGAGAGCTACTTTATAATGTAGATAAGGATGTCACTAATGCATCTCTTCATCTTTATGCTGATGACATAGTCGTCTTTCATAATGCAAACACATCTGCCCTGGGATTTGATGATCTTGAGCCTGCTGAGTGAACAATAGGGACTTTTTGTACCTATTGTTCACCCAGCTATTGTCTTTTCTTTATTAGTGAAATATTTCTTTATGTTTAGCTTCATCACAGCATCTAGTCTCCATCGACATCACACGGCAACTCTAAGATGAATAAGTAAAGATACTGTATTTACTACAAAATAAGGCCTTTAACAGTAACATATCAAACAGAACATCAAAGCAAAAGAGAAAATTGCTGCATTGGACACAGCTATTTCATATTATGCGAAGAAAAAAAAACATGCATATTGCAACAAATCCTTTAGGTAAAAATGTATAAAACTGAAACATTAAAACACAGTTGTGAAAATATGAGTTTTACCACATAGAACAGGTGTCAGTCATCTTAATAATTGTAGTTGTTAATTATCTGTTGAAAAATAACATCTTTACAAAATTAAAGCTAAAATACTGGAGTTAGATCATATGTCTGATGAGCCTCATGTAAAGCTATTTATCCAGCTTGTAGTGTTACTTGCAGTCGCCACATATTCTTTAAAGCATTTGGTTACAGTTTTAATCAGTCGCAGTTTTTGAAATGAGTCATGTGGGTAGTTGCTCTTATAAATATCTGTCTATTGAGCCTGAAAAATGTTTTCTGAGACATGATTTGTATAGGACTGCACTGCATTTTAGCCTGCTTCATAATCTATATGATTTTCTGCATTTTTGATTGCAGAAGGAGGGGCTCATACAAGGCACCATTCAAACAAGAAAGGGCCTCGTTTCTAATGCATCCTCTGTCAGCTTGAAGTGTCGGTACTGCACAAACATGCCTGAAACGCGAAATAAACATGCATAACAATAAATAGATTTAAGCCCATGAAGCTACTGCTTCATGTGGTCTGTAGCCACTTTTAATGTATGCACATTCCTGAATTTATTATTGGAGATCATTAGTATGATACCCAGTCTCTCATAATCGTAGCAAAATGACAAACATTCACACGGTCAGCAGAAATGCTTCTAAATCTTTGCAGCTCAAGGCAAAGGCTGGAGGCCAGATTGCCATATGGGCATGAGTAATGTTTTATGCACACAAATAAGTTCAACTTGACAAATGGATAATGTTTTATTGCCACAACTGTATAGTCATGGCCAAAACTTCTTTTGCTGATACGTTGTTTTGCCAACTTTGTGAATTGATTAGAAGGACATTAATTCATTGAAAAGAGCCTTTTATTTAAGCTTAGTTTAAAGCTAAAAACATGTCTATATTTGCAGGTTAAGCTGTGAAAGTTCTGTTCTAAAAAGTCATATCAGTCAAATTATACCAGACTAAATTAGAACGCTATTAAAGTAATGCACTTAAAAGCTCTGTGTTCTTGTGTTTGCAATCAGCACCTCCAAAGAAAAGCATTCAGCATTTATCACAAAATGACCTGGCATGCAGCAAGCTGCAGCTAAATAGATTGCAACTGAAAAACAGCTGCATCATAAAGAACCATGTAGTTAAAGACTCTGCTGGAGAAGACGTTTCTGGATATCAACAACGGTCCAGCAAGCTCCAGAAATACGGCTATGGATTCCTCATTCTCCTCCTGATAAATACACAAAATCGCATTGCAACAAAGTCAAAGCTTAAGTGAGCCTAAGTGCATCTGAAGTCCCACAGAGACGAAAACCTTTGGACGACAGGCACAGCAAAGAAGCCACTTCAGTTCTGCCCAAGAAAGTCATCAAGGACAAACTAAAAAGCTCTCTGGTCGAGGCAGAGTATTTAAAAAAAACCCTCATGTTTGCTGAGGTCTTGTCTGACAATGGTCCAGTTAAGAGCCCTGTAGAGAACAACAGGGTCGACATGCTGAAGTGGTGCATTCAGTGAGACACTGGCCTTCATCAAGGGAAAATTGGAGGGATGGATGAAGCCAATTTCTTCCCAGTTACCAGTAAGTTGAGATATTTGAACAAGATAAAAAAGCAAAACAATATTTTTTTGCATATTAAGCTACAGAAACTTATTTTTCTATAGTTTTGGTCATATAGAAAATACTTTGTCTAGGGAGCAAAAAGCTAGGAGGAGTCCAACCAGCTGCAGAGGAAATGTTTTTGGCTACAACCATCTAGGCTGTGGTTTCTTCCAGTTCTGCTAAAGAACACAAACAACCCAACAGAACAGGTTCTTCCAACAGTTCGGTGACGATCTGTGTATTTTCCATTATAATGTCAAAAGTGAAACATAATAACTTGGCTCAATTATAATTTCACTAGAAGTTCAAACTTCTAGTGAAGAGATCTGGAGAGCTTCGTGACCACAGATTCAAATCTGTGGTCACGAAACTCTCCAGATCTCTGAGAAAACAACAACAAAAAAAAACTTTTATTGAAAAAACAGATAAAGAAACAAATCAACAAACACAAAATTGGTTCATCTTCAGTCTGGATTTGGTCTGGAAGATGATTACTCAGTGTCACAAATTAAACAAAAGACGAATCAACACTTGAAATATCTACATGACTTCACATAAATTTGGTAGATTTGGTGAGTCTTGAAACCCCATAAAATAATTCGTAGCTCTCAATGCGTAGTGCATCTGGTGCTGCACCAAGATCAGCAGAACATAACAGCCATGACTGCAAATCCAAAAGACTTTAGTTTGATCTGTGTGATTAATCTGAGCCCAAAGTTCAACATATTCCTTAGAATGAATAAGTGTCCTTTTTAAAACTGAGTTTTATTTGAAGCAAAAAATAAAAATAAAAAAAATCATTAGAGCCTTGAGTTTACAAATACATTTTAGAATAAATAATGCTTTATCAATTTAGGAGTGGGGTGGGTGGGGTTCTGCAAATTCATCCAGGCCATCAATACAAATTGTTGCTATCAATCCTAGAAGACAAACCAATTTGTAACAGTTGTATTTGTTACCTTATTCTCGAGACGTCCAATCAGCTCCGCCAGGCGATTGATCTGAGCCTCCAGACCTTCTTTTCTCACCTCTACAGCTCCTACAACAAACACAAGACACACGAAAACCCATCAAAATCCATTGGAATGCAAAACACATTAACTCACAAAACATGGTTCTGGTTTGTGATCAGATCTAATGTTGCTGGGTTAGATTTATTCAAATAAATGCAGTCACTTGCTGCTGCAATATTAATGTCCTCTCCTCCAGTGAATAAACATCTAATCCATCAATATGTTAATTTAGACTCTTTCTTTAGCCATAACATCCTACGAGATAAACGATTTAAATGATACAGTGAAGGTGCTGGGAATAGTGATACAGTTGAGGTCAGAAGTTTAAATAAACTCATTTCATGTTCTGGCCAGCTATTGCAACTGTTGTTTCTCTGAGGTGTGATGATGAGAATGCCTTCCTTCAGATCATCCTTTTGTGACGACTCATGATCAACTCAAAGGTCCAGACACAAAAAGGCTGGTTTAAGTCATCGGAACCAGCCTAACCCGCCTCAGTAGGTATTCACAAACCCCTAACCAAATATGTCACAAAGAATAATTTCACTGAATGATGAAACAGAGTGAAGCCAACATTCAGCATTTGTAGCATCAGGTGAATGCTACAAAAACTCTTCCTATGATTCTGCTATAGCTTTCCCATTAACGCTGGATGCAAGTCCAACGTTATTTTGACGTTGGACTTGCATCGTGTGGAAAGGCAAAATGAATTATAATGGTTTTGCCTAGATTCCCTGCTTACTGCAACATTATGACCTATAAAGAGCTAATATTTATGCAATCTCAAATCCTCAAATACTTAAATTATTTGTTTGTTAGCAGTATGGGTGTCAAGTAGAAACTGTTAAATGCGACAAAGTGACACACAAGACACTGCAAGTTGTTTAGACACTAAAGAGGGCAGAAAAAAATAAATTCAACAACCAATGGTTGAATGCCTAGGGGTACGTTGAGCGACATCGCAATCACATCACATCACACCCCATCAACTGGGAAATGATAAATGTACTGCAGACGATGCACAGCTGACGCACCGTCGTAAGATCTGAAGAAATAAAAAAAGCTGGGAGGAAGAAAGACACCGAGTTTGTGTCAAAATTCAGAAAAGGGAAATAAAATGCCAATTATTCAGCTATATCGGGAGAAACTCGGCTGATTCAATGACGGGTCCTATGAGGTGAATTTTTTTTAATTGGCTCTTATTCCACTGTGGTTTTTAAGATTTTGAATTACACGAGGATCTTCCTAATTAGTTGTCTTTCAATTAATATTTAACACTCCGCCATCATTTCATAATTTTTGTTAATGATTTTTTATTATCTTGTCAGTCTGCATAATTGGCAGCAAAAAGAACAGATTAACAGGGATAGATTTTTACGCAACCTTTTGATGACTAAACGAGTTCTTATAGCCTCCTCTGATCCGAGGAGACCAGGAGAAAATATTATAGGACATTATCAAAATCCGTATATTTTGTTAAAATATGAAGACAGTTGAAACATCACAACGGTTACAATATCAGGTTACTGGCGATTTCATGTTGGCCTTGCTGACCAGTTTATGGTCTTGGAGAAGAAAACGGTTTTTCTGTCACTGTTAACCAATACTTTCTATAACAACAGCTTAATATCTTCAATGTGCCCATGGGATTCGTCTAATGCTGTGGAATCGTTTGTAGCTTTGCCTTCAGTGATCGAACAAAAAGATCCTTGTTGCAGCAGAATCTCCGAGAATTATGGCTTTAGCTAGAGAAAACAAATTTTACATCAACATAACTTTACTTGTCTTATTGTGGTTTTTATGACGTAAAGCACTTTAACTGCCTTGTTGTTGAAATGTGCCTTGCAAAGAAACTACATGAACGATTTAGAAACCTGCAACCAAAGTGTGCAGTCATAAGTTTACATTAAATTCTACTGTAATGCAGAAAAGTGCACCAAAGATTTTTGCAGCTAAAACGATGTTTAAGGTTAGTGGTTGCAGTGAAGAAGATTTTAGGACATGCAAGCCACTGGAGTTGTTCTTCTTGAGGAGGGAGATAGGTAATGTTTCTGGCCATGAATGCAGAGTGAACACCGCCCTGACTTTTGAATGTCAGTTCAACAATCTGATATTTGAAATTCAGTTTGAAATTCATGAGTAATTTCAAACTGGCTCAGTTTGAAATGCTGTAAAATACTGCAGTGAAATTACCTTTTCTGTTAAATTCTGAGTTGGATCATCTGAGACATCTAGAAAATACTGTTTTGTTTTTTTTCTGGAGGAGGCGCAAGCTTCATGGAAGCACAGCTGAAGCTTCCCGATTCAATTCATGTTAAGTGTTGCTTCTAATCCAAAGGACTGGGATTGCTGGTAATTCTGCACAAGATCACTGACATGACAGGGAAATCAAGCACAGTCTGGTGTATCTGTGTATTTTGTAGCATAGCAGAGTCAAACCTTTGGCCGTGACCTTCCAGTTCCTTGCACTACATTTACTTTCGTTTGTAATTATTTTGTAAGTCTGCAGTGATAAGTCAGGGTTGTTCTTGCTACATAATGAATGTAATATTTTAAATATTGCCAAGACTCAAAAACTGTCTTTTAGGAGAGCCAGGCCATTTTACAATGATTCCAGCATGTAGAAGAGTTTCGATATCAGCCAGAGGTGTTTCATGTTCAGTGTTTGAAGAAATTATGAAAACATAATTTTCTTTTCGCCCCAATTTCAGAACACCACCTCTCCAACTAGCTCGTGCTACTTCCCTCTCCTCTCAAAGACTAATTTTACTTTTCCTTTCTGTTCCTACTTGCTCAACTGCCAGCCTGTTTTCATTCCCTGATGGTCATTGTAAGGCAAATTGGAGCTTGGGCTGCCCACTCTTCATTAAAAGCTTTAACAGCCAGTCAATTAGGAGCTTCCTCCTGACATCCTAAACACACGCATGCAGAAGGAACACACTCATCAGCTAAAGCACAGTCTGTTATACGACAGACAGCTGCAGATAAAAACCCAGTGGTCATTTTGCAAGAGTTAAGAGAAATAAGTGGCCGGGTAATTTAAAGGAGTGCAAGAAGAATCACAGCCTTCACGTTCAAGAGCTCCTTAAAAAGCACAGGAGTATTTATTGATTTTCTCCTCAATTGAGCCAACTTTGAGTTATCAAACATTTTCCTAATTTAAGTTTAGGTGCAGAATTCTTAAAAGCTCATCTGTTGGTTAGTCTTTTACGAAAGCGCCTTTCCATTTTCACTGGCACCAATTAAGAAGAACTGATGTTTCAGGAGTTATGCAGATTATAATTATTTTTCTAAATAAATTACTGTAAATTGATCACTTTTTCAAAAGGTAAGCCTTCCAAAAAAATATGTGGTAATTAGAATAATGGCTACACCTTAAAATAACATTTGAGTTTTTCCCTTCCTGACAATTAATTTACATATGATTTTCTCCTATTTTCTGTGCAAAAAGCCTTTATTTAAATGCAGCCAAATTCACAGAAAATCAGCTCTCATTTCAGCTGCTGTTCCATTTTTGAGAAAAGTCTCAAACCTTGATGAAAACATGTCCACACAAGACAACTTTCTCTTAGGTACCTTAAAAAGGAATATAAAGAAATCCGTTTCCGTAACTTGACGCAACGTCAGACCCATTACTGATAACTCCACATGTGATGCAGTCACAGAGAGAGGGAGGATTTCTAGAAAATCTTCAAGTTGTTCTTTTGTGCCTCTCTGACTTTTCAGCTAACCTTGTAAGCCAACATCTGTTTTTGCTCTGAGGCTCCTGCCGGCTGCAGAAAGAACCTGCAGATAGTTTAGCATTAAAAAGAAAAATCTGTTATTTTCACTGATTTTACTAAATTATGTGTTAGACTAGACTTTAAAGACACCTTCCTGTGCTTTATGCCACAAGTCCTTCACATAAAAGTGGTTCTATGAATTTTATTCTGCAGCACTTAACATCCAGATTTTGTTTAATGTTCTATTTTCCATTGAAGGTTTTTGGATGCTGAGTATTCTCTCTTGTATTCAAGCACTTAAACTCATTCAAACTGAACAGATGGTATTAATGAGAATCAAAGCAATAGTTTAACACAATTCAAAAGAAAGTACAAAGAGGTAATTTTCAATAGATACACATACGGGTGATGGAAAGCAATAAGGTGTGTATTGCAGATAACTTGGTGTAAGGGTTTAGAAAGACAAACCAGAATAAAATGGGAAAATGTATAGGTAAATATTAGTAACTGTTACTTCTGACTGCCACTTTGATTTTGATTTTTTTAATGACAGTAGGACTCTAAAGTCTCAAGTGTTTAGAGGTAGGAGTTTATAAGTTCTCACTTCTTCCTACCCCATTTTGAGCATATGTTAACTGAAACAAAAAAATCTGTATTTTCTCTTCTTTCTTATGCACTTCTTGTTACTGTGCACTATTTTATATTTGTATTTGTATCATGTTCGAATAAAATTTCATTTCATTTCATTTCATTTCATTTCATTTCACCTTTTATGTCCCGTTACAGACGGGACAGGTCAGCTCTTTGACTGAGCCATTCGAAAGCAGGCATATGCTTTGATTTAAACAATTCAGCAGCAGGAGTTGCTGTATGTAGGGTTGCTGTCCTGCCTTTTTCAGTCTAAAACTAAGAATCCCTCCAGAATCAATTTAACTTTAGCTGCATTCATCTTCCCGTCAAGTCTAATCAGCTTCTAAGGCCCAGTAGAAGAAAATCTGCTACCACTATATTACACAGCTTTATTTTTCATTTTGCATGTAGGTTGAATAGTTCTACTTTGGTCTCATCTGATCATGATCAACATGTTTGTTGTTAAACTTTAAATGGGATAGCTTTCTTTTTCTTGACATAATGGACTGTTTGTGGCGTGCACATGTAAATGTGAAATTAACTCCCACCTGGAGCCTCGATCTCTACAGCTCTTCCAGATTTATCATCTTACCCTCCCCAGTGTGTAGGTTTAGATAGATAACGATGTCTTGGTAGGTTTGCAACAGTGCCGAACCTTCACTCCATTTTCTCAATGGATTAAAGAATGATTCGCTATGGCTAGTGTGGCTGCAATGTGACGAAACCTGTAACCTTTAAGAACTGAGAGCATTTTTTGGCAAGGTGCTATAAAAGGAAACACTGTTTCTGTATAAACATGCGAACCCGAGTGTATTAAGAGCTGCAGCTCAAAAAGAAACCTCAGGACATTCACAGGTAAAACTTTTAACTCCAGTGAACGCTTCAATCAGAACGGGGATGCTTTGAGGTATAGCACACAATACAGCTCCTCAGCTTAAAAGTGGATATTCTTATCTTGCATATTCTTACATAATTCTCATTTCTTTGTTCTGTTTTTCATGCTGCTTCTCTCATACCCGCTGCTTTCCCTCTCTTAACTGAAGAGTGGATGCTTCACAAACGACTGAAAAAGAAAGGAAAAAAAATAACAGAGAAAATGTGCACTATATGTGCCACTGCAGCTTGAAGAGAGATAAAAGAATCCTTCAAGGCAGCTTCATTCTTGTGCACTGCAGTACAGAAGTAGTATATATAGGGAGACAGGATTTGAGAGCAATTAGTCAACCTTTCCTGACAAACACAAACCTGTCCGCTCAGAAGAGTTGGGGGGGGGGGGAAAAACCAGAGCATTATAAACAGACAGCTGAAGGTTGGGCTGAAAGGGAACAAAAAAAAAATTACTTTTGTTTTTCAGTCTGAGCACATTAAATATGATCTTTAAAAGACAGGAAATGGAATGACAAAAAATTCCATTTTGGAAAATGATTTATAAATATTAGAAGTATTTATGAGCTCGATTTTACAAATTATGCTTCGCAGCATTATTGCGTAGCAACAAGTTTCAGTGACATTAAATCTCTTCAGAATATAAAAGGAGAGCAATAACCTGAATTTATTGCTGGAGCTCAGACAGAAAAGAGCCACAATCAAGCAGCTCTTCAGCTTTCAAACGTTGCCGATGTTGTCCAGCCGTTCTGCTGGTGAAAAGCAGCTAATGTGTTAACTTGTGATGAAATTAGGCATTATTGCTGCTCAGAGATGTGGCATTTGTCATGCAGAAATTTTAAAAATGTATTTCCTGTGACTGAAAAATGTGCTGGATGTGTGAATCACAGATGCCCATATGTTTGAAATGCACGTGAATGTATAACTGTGGAGAAAGTATTTGTTTGCAACAGAAGTGTGAAATGTCGGAGTAAAAATCGTAGAGCCTCGATGTAATCCTATTTTCATAAATAACAACTGCAGCATGACCAAGAGCCCAGCGGTAAATCTTATATTGGTACACGAGCACAAGTTTATACCACCGCTCTGGCTTTTATTTTGCTTCCAATTAGCTTGATTTTATTATCTATTAAAAAGGCTCCTGAGAAGTTGCAAAGACTGTTTTAAAGTCTTTGACTGTTTCTTCAGTCCGATCTTTGTACCTCACCCCAACAACGTTTCAAGACAGCAGACAAGTTCAGTACTGAAAATGTTCACCAAATCCATCACAATACAAGGGTGTCTTTTGTCCACAGCTCTTTTTGGATGAGTCCACGGTATAAGAACTATTAATCCTGCAATGTGCTGCATTATCACACTTTCAGTTTTAGTTGGAAGAGAAGAAGTTTCACTATGTGAGTATTTACCATCACATCAACAAAAGTCATCAGCTGAAGGATAAGTCTCTTTTGGATACCGTAATCTGCGAGGGCTATGTTGGGGAAACATCATATTGCATGTAAATATTCCATTTTAAACACTTTTTGCTTTGTGCCTCTTGGAACTGCAGCTAAATTGAAGTTGGGTTTCATCAAGCTGCAGAAAATTCTTTAACAAGCCACGTTTATGTAATTCCCCAACTCGATTGGTTTCTTTTGACGTCACATGTGAAACACAAGTGTCACTTGACAGCAGAGCTTGACAGCTGATTATATTTGGGGTGGTGTCACTTCTGTCAAATATTTTCTAGAATCACCGATTACTGAATTCACTTGCTACGTGTACCGGCAAGAAGTAGATGAACGAAAACTATTTATCAGCGTGCTACATATTGAAAGAGTAGGCTCACTTGAGTAAATGGACTTTGAAGCTTTACCTTTTTTTTTTAATCCTCCAGCTAATTATCATTTTTGTTTTGAGTTAGAATGTATAATATACGTCACATTACAGGTGGAATATACTCTGTATTGTCATCTACGCTCTACACAAGTGACTGCGCCACAGCAGACCCGTCTGTGAAACTCCTGAATTTTGCAGATGAGACGACTGCTGGTCTGATCCAGGACAGTGACTCTGTGGATCAGCTGGCGTATCGGTGTGGTCAGAACCAGCTGGAGCTTAACCCGCTCAAGACTGAGGAGATAATGGTGGACTTTTAGAAAATGCATCCCAATCTGGCTCTATTTTCCATCCTCAACCAGACTTTCTGCTCTGTGGATCACTTCCAGTTGCTAAGAAGCAGCCTTTCTCAGGACCTGACGTGGTTCTCACTCATCCACACTTTCTGGAAGAGATCCAGCAGAGACTAATTCCTGTGGCTACTCAAGAAGTACAATCAACATGTTTTATTGTGCATGACTGTGTGGTTTGGCTCAAATTTTTACCTTCAGGGCAGCATTAATGAAACCAAAGTCAAATTGTTTGTTTGTGAACACCATCCTGACTCATTAAGCTGATTCTGATTCTGAAAAAGGTTTTGTCCCATAACTGTTCAAGTTCGAGAAACCTCTTTTCTATGTGCAGACATAGGAAACTGACTATAATCTTGGTAATTGTACAGTTTTTATAAAATCTGTGGTATCTGCATTTAAAAAAAAAAAAAAAAAAAAAACAATGACCCACAGCTGCAACTAAGATGGAATGAATTGAGAGAAAATAAGATTTTCAGGTTTCTGCCTTTTTTTAAGCAAGCTCCCCTGAGAGGCGAGTGTTTAATCTCCAGAAACACAAAGTTTGACCTGAAAGTTTAAAATGTATTTATTTCATGTACCAATGATGGTCAAAAAAGAGGGAAAGCATACCCATACTACGTTAAAATTAAACCTGTACATCTGGCAAAAAATCATTTTCTACAGCCTTGATGCCAGAAAGCAGGAATAAAAAAAATAATTTAGATCGTCATCATTAGTAAAAGTCATAACACCCTCATTAGACGAGTTTGATGCAAAATCATGATCAGCACATAGTGCTTCTAATTTAATGAGAAAACAGATTTCTGACACAAAAGCCCCACTTCGGTGTCAAAGTGGTTTTGAAAACGCTTCAGAAACTCTTTTTAATTTGCCCTTCAGTCAGATGATAGTGGAGAATTTCATACGACATTTAAATACAGATTTGAGTTTCTACTTTCCATTAAAGAAAAGCTGAGTTGAAGAAAGGCAAACATGCAGAAGGTGTTTGCTTTTAGTTCAGCCTCTCTTCATTATCTGCGATTCTCTTCTGTTATTGAAAAAGCTTTTTCATCAGGAGAATCTTAGGGACACAATAAATAAATGTATTTTATTGAATAAATTGGTTTGACAGCCGCTTGGTTTGTTTTTATGCCTCCTACATAAATATATTTGATTAGCTGTGTGTGTGTGTGTGTGTGTGTGTGTGTGTGTGTGTTTTACTGCATTTGCAAGCCTATGATATTAGAAGTGATGCAATAACCATTAGTTTGTCACTGTTAAGTGTTGTTTATCATCTCTGACTCAGATTGTTTTAAGATGTCTGATTTTATGTTTTAAACTGGAGAGAGCAACATTTCTATGAGGGACTTAAAGAAAAAAGAGTGACTTTTCTTAAAATGAAGTTATATTATTAATTAAGCTCAATCTCAGAAACAGACAGACTGTAAAGACTAACTGATAACATCTAATTTTATTATTTAGAATATGGAGGTCAGATCACATCCTGACCTCCATATTTGACTATTTAGAGAAGAGGATAGTTTAAATTCCTCCTGAATGCGTCTCTGTGGCAGGTTTCAGAAATATCCGACTGGGATAAAACTGCAGGTCAGATCCAAAACTAATTCCACAGACTATGCAACGTCTTGACAAAGTAGTCATGCATCTAAAACTCTTGTGTTTTGTGATGTTACAAATAGCAGAGCTGAAACTCTACCAAGACTCAGCTGTCTCCCTAAATGGACAAAGCCGAGCGAGAATTGATCCCATCCTGACCAACTCTGGAGGAGCTGTAGACACAGCAAATATTTGGAGGACTGTGAGACTGGTGATATCATATTATAGTTTCACTTTTGGGTTTACATGCACAAAACTATGTGCGCAGGAAAATACTAATCATCATCACCACCACCCACACAGTGAAGCATGGTGGTAGCAGTATAATGATGTGGAGATCATTTTCTTCCACAGGAATGTTAAGAATTGATGGGCAGAAGAATGGAGTTTGATTGAAATCCATTGGAGGGGTTTAAAAAATGGCCCAGTCAAAGTCCAGACATAAAACCGATGCCTTCACAACCAGAGGATGGCACACAAATTCACACCTTACTTTGGTGTTGTCGACTTAACAATACGCTTTTGAAAATTTTCCAAATCACCAGAAAAACAGCGAGCAGTAATAGTAGCTGCTTCCAGCTAATGCCTCCACAAGGAGGGAAGAAAGACAAACAAGAAAGAAATTAATCTTGTTCAGCTGGCTTATTCACAACTAATATCAAAATTGGAGCAGCACCAAATGTATGCAGACTTTTAATTTCAAAGCCAATTCCCTTTTTCACAAGGAGGGAAGGAAGGAAAAAAGGAAGAAAGGCAACTGCTGACACATGATCACAGTGGGAAAAGAGTTACAAAAGATTTAATAGAACTCATTAAATCAGAGCTTTAAACTTTGGCTCTGAAAAAACAGGGTGCTCATTTTTACCGTTTGCTCTGACTCAGCCAAAGCAATGAAGCTCTTAGTGTTTGGAGCTCCATGGCACACATCAACGTAATGACCCATAGCTGCAAGAATAGGATCGGGATATATTTAGAGGTGAAATATTCTGCAGTGGTAGACTTTGCCACAGACCTGATTCATCTGCATTTCCATTTCTGAAGAGAAAAAACTACACTCAGATTAACAATCCAGACATACAACAGTAAACTGTCCAAATACAGAACATTAACCATCAATGGTCAAACTGCTTAATTTGATCATTGATCAGTTTTATCTTAGGCTTTGCTTCTATAAACAGTTCACCAAAACAATGTACTGACCCAGAGAAAAAACTTTTCACCTTCATAACACTTGCAAAAAAATAAAAAATAAAAAAAATAAAAAATCAAAATCTCTCCCATCGACATTTGAGGGAGTTCCTTCTCATGTGAGCCACTAATCAGCTGGATGTTATTTTCTTCCACTTGTCTCCTGTCAAGCTTGTTTGGCGATAAGGTGTTGCCGTATCTCAATGACCTTTAAAGTGTCATTTCCCCGACGAGCAATTTGCTCAAAGGGGCACAAAGTGTCAAGGTGAGCACATGCACTGGTGTCAACAACAAGCCGGTGGAGGATCAGATGGAGAGAGATGTGTAAACTTGATCCGTCAGTCACACACTGAAAGAAAAATGACTTAATAAAGCACAGACACTGAAAAAGAGACCCCAGCCATTAAAATAAGTCCAGGGTTTCCTCCAGAGCACTGCAAGCCTGGCGGGTCACCAGGCGAAGAGTCATTTGTTTACTTTAAATAGGGATTGTTATACACCAGTAACAGTAAAAACGGATTAAACTAGATTTAATGTTGATGCATTAAACTGGGTACCAAGGAGTGCACACCACTTGGACCATTCCTGCACCTTCCCATTGGCCTCAAAACCTACTATTTCTAAATGACGATTAAGTACTTTCCCATTTCTAGATACTGTTTCAAAGTAAAGCTATTCTCTCACAGCTGAACTAACAGCAGCTGCTGATAAACTGAAAACAACAATTATACAACAAAAGGTATGTCTGGAAACCAAAAGTGTAAAACTCAAAATTAAACCACCCTGAAACAGAACAGCATAAATGACTTGATTATGACTTTAATACTCTGATCATCACTAAAAAGTACGATTATAAAAGTGTGTCAGATTTATTTTACAGGAATTTGTAGGATTGCCAGTGATCGTCATGCTTTTATTTACATGTCTAACAAAAAAGGATTAGAGGCGGATTGACTTGAATTTGTCTTGATCTCTGCAGAAAAACTTCTTCTAACATGTTTTTCCTTCAGCTCTTTCTGCAAATTTGTATTCGATAGGGTTTTTGTTTTTCCATTTTATTTTTATGGTTTGTTTTTGTGAAGGAATTAGAAATGTCTATCTGTGAAAGGGAATATATAAATAGATGTTCTTTTCAGTCGAGCAGAAGTAACAGATTAATTTAATACAAGCCTTCCTCTTTACCAGGATTACCATTAAATGTGGGGTGTATACGTTGCCTACGCTGTACAAGATAATTTTACAAGCTCACTAGGTTTTCCCTCTGCTTCCCCTTTAAGGCACCTTTCTTCTCTGTTTCCAACTCATTATATAAACCCACATCCTTCACCTCTTAAAGAATTCCCTACACAGCCCTTTTCCGCTAAAAGGGAGCCCCCGCACATATGTGCAGGTAGCTGATTGAAGCATTTTAAAATTGAGGAGCAAATCATATATGGATGAGCATGGTTGAATAAAAACTGCTGAGCGGCAGCGGAGAGTTTGATTTGTGCCCGTCCAGAGTGACGCAATCTCACACAAGCAGACGACGGCAGCTGTCCGGGAGAAAAGTCGGGCTGTTCGTGTTCATCACCTGAAGCTGTGTTGATGGTCCTGACGGCCTCTCTGGCGCTCACTCTGTTGTTGGGGGGATAATCAGGGACGGTGTTCTGATAGCGCTTGTCCGGCATCCGTGGGCTCACTTTGGCAGGTTGATGACTGAAATATAGAGACAAGGTTAGACCAAATTCAAAACAGGGTCTGAATAAAGACGAATTAAGCTATCTGATCCGATTGAGGAAGTGGAGACAGAAAAGAGGAATGTGGGTTGATGGAAATTGTGTAGGGAAGAGCGACAGATGTTTTAACCAAAGCAGAAACGAGCCTGAAACACGGCCCAGTTTCCATTAAAACCACCGACAGCTAGAGTTTTACACATTAGGCTATGACATGTGTACACAACCGTGGACAAACACACGCATAGTCACAACCCCACTGGCTCACCCAGACTGGCCGTGCTGCTCGTCAATCGCATCCACCGCACTTTCCACAGAGCTCAGGAGAGACTGGATCTGATTGGCCGATTCCTTCAGTAGGAAGCGAGTCACAAATTGTTCCACGTTGGTTCCCCTCTCATATACCTGAGAAGAAAAGCAGAAGATTAGATGCGTATGTTAAGTTTTGGAGCTAAAAGTCAATAATTGAGAAACATTCAGAAGAATGCAGTGGTTTGAACTCCTTTAGCTGAGATTACAGAGAAAGTGCAGAATTTCCTCGAGTCATTTTGTACCACTTCTGTTTCTCTTGTCAGTTGGGAATTTAAGGGAACTAAGTTTTAGTAAGTAAAAATCCTCCGATGCACTGAATTTTATTTTTCCGAAGAGTTTATATTAAGCTCCGTTACCATTTATTATTCTTCCCCGTTTGAGCCAGCAGACTCATGATATACGAGAGATTATGGCAACTTGTTAAGCGAGAAAAACTGTGAGCAACCCCCTGATGGTATATGTTATTATTAGAATGACACAGCCATGTAAGAAACTGAGAAACGTATTAAAATCATTAAAATCATCAGGTAACGAAGCAAGTATAAAATGTCTCCAAGGCAGGTAGGAATTGATCCATAATAGTTGGGAATAACTCAGTTTATTGGTATTTAAAACTCATCATAGGTGCTGAAGGGTATTTAGGGCTGGACTTTGACAGGACCATTTTAACACTTAACACCGATTTACATATTCTTTAGTCCAAACCATGAAAAAATAATTTAGAAACCATATTTTTTCTCTGCTCATAATATAAACTCCTTGTTCTGAGGCAACCTGTTGTTGTTTCCAAAGAGATCTACAATTTCAGGGAAGCTGGATTGGACCAAACCCAAGCAGTATTTCCATCATGGGAGAAGAAGTGGAGGTGGTTCAGTAGGATAAATACCTCAGTGTTCATCTGGACAACAGACTGAACTAGAGATGCAGCAGTGAAGACATGTAGAAGAAGGGGTAGAGTAGAGCTTACTACTGAAGGAAGGTCCTTAGTTCTTCTGCGCTTCCAGCAAGATGCTGCACATCTTCTCTAAGTCTGTTGTTGAGAGTTTCATCTCTCCTGCCATCTTCTGTTGACGCAGCAGCATCAGAGCCAGGGACTTTAAAAAGGCTCAACAAACTTGGCAAAGAAGGCTGGTTCTGTTCTGGGGACAAGTGTGGAACCTCTGGAGATGTATTTTACACAAAATTAAGAAAATCATCAATAACCCTGAGCACCCTCTTCATGAAACTGCTTTACAACAACAGAGTGTCTTAAGTCGAATGCTTCTTCAGAACAGCTGTAACACAGACTGCTACAGGAGAAACGTCCTGCCCACTGCCAACATCTACATTAATAAAGTATTTAAGAAAATCTGAAAAATATTTCATACACAAGTCTTATATTCCTTTTAGGCAGAGCTTAAAGGGGATCAATGCCCAGGAGTTGTTGTATTTTTATGGTTAACGTCTGATATTGTGAGACCAGGCTGAATTTATCTAATTTAAATGACTCACACATTTTGAGAGCCATGTAAAGTGAAGCAAGACTCAGAACAGGAACACATGAAGCACTTCAGATAAAACTGGAGCTCTTGCTTCAACTCCAATGACCTTATGTCTGCAACATGTTAATTATTTACAGCTTGCTATAATAAAATCCCTCCTCCGCATAGTCAGCATCCACTGATGACGAGACGCAGCCAGCAAACGGAGGACTTCTTACAAGCCATAGTCTTACACAAAACCACAATGCAGAGAACTACAGGCATCATCCAGGGCACTGGGAAGTCCTGATATGGCTGGTGTCCTGCAACTTTTAGATACTTCCCTGCTAAAACACACCTGAATTAAATAATTACATCATTAGCAGGACTCTGAAATGCACCTTGTGATTATCCAGCAAATTTATTTGGGTATGTTTGATAAAGGACAGACGGAAAAGTTCCCGGACATGGGCCCTCGAGGAATGGAGCTGCCCATCTCTGATAAATGGTTTTAAATTGTAAAGTGGGCAAAATAATAAAACCTGAAACCCCATCCATTTATCCCCTACTTAGTGTTTCACATTGTAAAACTATTTGGATGTTGAGTAGCTCATCAGTTTCTGAGAGCAAAAATAAAGGAGACAATTGTACAATAACTCTTGTCAGAAATATAACTAATTTAGACTTGTATAAAATTTAAATGAGTTATCAATCAATAACCTTTTTTTTGTTGTTTTTTTTTACATTTTGTGAAACAAAGAACAAAACACCCAAGTGAGAAGGTTCTTTGGTCATTGAATACATCAATTAGTCCAAATAGCTATTTAAGTAAATTAACAAGTCATTCAAGAAATGTACTAGCTGATAATCGTATGTCTTTCTCCTGCAACTAATCGGCACATTTCAACTTTATTGCTAATTTAGACTTCAAGTGAAACCAAGAAATTGTGGATTTTTTTCAGGAAAGTTTCAGCAAAAGATGTAACGCTGAACTGTCAACCTTCCAGGTGACAAATGAATCTTTATAGAGTCCTAATGCTCCACATCTTCCTCTCCTTTACCATTCCAGACTACCAGCATGCTTCAGGTGAGTGGTTCTGTGATTGGAGGCTCTGATTCGGTTGGAGGCGCCCAAGTCCAGGCATCAAGAATTACGACCCTGCAACTTTTAGATGCATCTCTTCTCCAACACACGCGACTCAAATGGTTAAACTCGTACTTGTTAGTAGTTCAAAAGACGATCGCTGGCTACAGGCACGGGCACTCGAGTCTTATCTGATCTTTTCCAATTAGCTCTTAGAACAGTTGCTCTTGAAGATCTTATTTAGAAACAAATGTGATCTGAATAGTCTTAACAAAACCAAACACTTGGCCATAATTGACTACATGTGTCCTCCAGAGAGAGGGGAGTTAGTCGGTCATGTCAGCCTTTCTGTCAGAAGTCACAGTGCAGTGATTCAGGAAGACAATTAAGGTTCCTGTTCAGTCAGCCATTCTCTCCCGCACGCTAATCAAAGACAATCTCTCCCATGAGAGGCCAAATCACACACGCCAAAGTGACTTTCATTATAACAGCCGACGGGCGATGGACGCACTCACAGACTTATGCAAACACACAGGCTCAACAGCATCACCTGGTTATGAGTTCATTCAAGTGTCTGCAGTCCTATCAGAAAACCAAGGGATTTTCCCCCAAAAGCCAACAGATTATTCAACATTTACTGATGCGTCAAAGATACGTCAATACAGATAACTTGGCTTCAGTCAGGCAGACCACTCATTTGTGCATAAAAGCCCCCCGACAACAATGGTCCAGATGAATTAGGAGAATAATTGAAGATTATGTCCAAACAATGGAAGACGAAGCTTTCGGGGCTCGGCTGGATTATCCGCTGGGAAGGAAATTACCTGCTAGGACCCCATTTAGCTTCTAGCACATGACATTCGGTCATTTTACCATATTTGTGGCCTCAAGCTTTCGGGATGCATGACAGAAATTTGGAAGGATGAAATAATGTCAGGTAATTAGTGAGAACCAAAGCCATATTATGTCGATTCGCTCTGTATTTCAGCTCGTTCTTGCACCTGCAGGCCGACTAAAATCAAGACTGGAGCTTCTGATCCTACTAGAAATTTTTCTCTGCAATGCATTGTAATCAGTCCAACACATCCAGAAGAATAACCAAAAAACTGTAAATATCTTTAATGCTCAACAGTTCACACAGAAGACAAAACTGCAGCATGGTTCCTTTTTTTTTTTTTTCTTTTTTGCATCACATGTACAGTAGATCTTTTATACGGGTTTTTGCTCTGCCAAGTTTCCCAGGGGGCTTGGCTACAAATCTTAGGAGATAGAAAACCTACAATCTATAATTCAAACAGTCCACTGACCTGAAAGAAAGAGCAAAGTCTATCCCTGCCAGGTGCCTGAACAAGACATGAAGTACAGTGTGAATATTTGAATGTTTGTGTCTGTCTCCACAACTAATTTATGTTTCAGAGGTTCTGGATAAGTGTGAGTTCTCCAACTCCGTCACCTCTACAAGGCCCAATATCTGTATGGCAAATTTGTGCGTCAGTGCAAGAAAATATGTGAATACATTTTCATATTTCAGGGCTAACAACAAATTCCTACATTGCCATCCATTAATGCATGTGCATTAGCCTCCTCTTAATGCACCCACACACAAACACAAACGGTCTTTGGTGACAAGATGGAAAAGGCTGATTACAGGAGATTTCAGACAGCTGTAATCAGCAACTTTCAAAGGATTGGTCTGGTTTGGGGAACTCATTTCATCTTTGTTGTCCCAGATGGGCAAAGACAAAGCTCTATAGAGAGAAAACAATGTGGGCCTTCCAGTACAACTTGCACAATAACCAGTGCAATGAATTTAAGAAAGCAAACATATCCAAGCTGAGTTACCAGAACAGAAGAAACAGTCAAGCGGGTTATTTGATATGATGCCTGTAAAGAATACAAGTTATTTGGACCAACATCATCTGTGCATGTTGTAAAATGCTCAGCATGATCACAGAGCATTTTCAAACTGAGTCCATTTACAAGAGGTTAAAATACGTCATCCAACGTCTTTTTCTGTTTATTAAATGTATGTGATTGTCAGATATGAACACTAGTATTCAGCTCATTTCTCAGTTCTAGTCCTCAGGGACCACTGCCCTGCATGTTTTAGGCGTTTCCCTTCTGTCTTTCACCTGACTTGAATAAGTGGGTGATTGACAGGTTTCTGCAGCACTAGATGGCTGCAGAAGATGTCATATGAATCTGGTGTTGTAGAGCAGAGACATAACTAAAATATGCAGGGCAGTGGTCTCTGAGAACCAGAATTGAGAGAGCAAGCTTTCTATCCTCTGCTGGAAAACATGCTAGTCTCTCATTCTTCCACAGAACTCGCTTCACAAACTGCCTCCATTTAGTTTACTTAATGCAACCTGCTCAGCAAAATTAGTGCTTGGCCCTATTCAGCTAATCTTGTTGTATGAATCTATTTACACAGCATTTAGTGTAAGGTACCAACTACCGTCCGAGAGGCTGGAAGTCTAAGGTAATGACTGTAATTCCCAATATTTGAGTAAGGTACTCCAAGCTGACCATCCTTCTGAAAAGGCATATTAAAGTAGTGATGAAAGTGTTGCACTGATATACAGTGAGTCTCACATAACCTTGATCTTAGAGTGAAGGAGCTCAATCAGTTTGATTCAGGCTGAGGTAAACTGCAGCTCTGCGCTGTAACTTAGCCGTAGCATAGCATTACTTTCTTCAGCCTTCCAAGTGCAACAGAAATAATCCGTCTTTTTGACATAAGACAAACTATTAGATTAATATTCTTTCAAAAAGATGGATTGAAACGGCAGAAAAACCCATGAGAATCACAGCCATTTGGATACAAGTGCAAGAGCAGAAACTTATCTGAAATAAAGTCACAAAGCAAGGAGACTGAGGGAGACAGTGAGTAAAAACAGCAAAGATATTGATTTTTTTCAGAGAGTTAAAATAAAGAAATAGCTCTCCATCATTAAAATCAGCAGACTTGATATAACATATTGTAGTCAAACCCATAAAGACACACTCTTCAGTTTTAATATTTCCGAAAATATGGATACACTCATTGCAACAGAAAAACGAGATTAATTTGTTCCTCATGGTTCTGGATCCAATTTTAGATGTTCGATCTTTGAAGTACTTCCCATCTGAGTTTATAAAACAGCAACATAAATAAATAGCTTTTGATTCATCTATGTCTATACGGAAATATTACTAAAATCCGTCTGCTTAACAGCAACAACAAAAATGGACACTAGGAAAGAGAATTGTATCCTGATGACCCTCCAAGTCATTCTCATCACTTGCTGCCAAGTCTGAAAACCCCAAACTAGAGTAGAAAGGACATCAGTCTGTGTGTGCTGTAGCATTAATAACAAGCCTTTAGCTGTGGATTAATGAGTAACATTTTCCAAGACCAACATTTTTATTTTCTGTACTTGACAATCTGTTCTTTAAAAACTTTGTATTTCAAACAAATCTGCAAAAAGTAATAAATGCGTGTCACCCACAGTGTCACCACCAGATCTGTTGACTGTATTCTTTGCTTGAAACAGAGTGCTTTGTTGTTGCACTGCTCAAGTTGCTTCTTACAGCTACGGTGTCCAAGACGCCAAAGTGGGTCATGCCACGTAGAAAGTGCATTTGTTTTTTCACAAAGACAATCTCACATAGCAAGAGGAGAGGAGAGGAATCCCTAGCCTGTAATTTCCATCCTGAAGGTTTTCAGCAGTTTACCGTTTCAACACGTCACCGATCTTAACTAATCTTGAAAGAGGTTCAGAAGGCAAAATAAATAAATAAATAAAAAAATCTACGAAGGTGACCTCCGTGAAAATTTCTGGTGTGGGCATTATTGTGATATATTAAACTCATTCACTTAGTTTGTTCTTTGTTGCCATGGAAGCCAATAAAAGTTTGTGCTGCAGTGAGGCTCAGGAGTCTCCTTTGAAATGCTGCATTCTTGTTTTGTTTCACGGCTTAAGACGTATCGGTTTTTATCTCTGGAGTCTTGCCGCTGAGCCAAGCTTGTCTCATTGCAGCAGGTCTTTCTCTCTCTCTCTCTCTCTTTGCTGGGATAACAGAGGACGGATGCGCAGGGAAACCTCCGCCTCCTGGCTGCCCCACTATCTCTGAAATCCCTACAACCCTGCCACAGCTTCACACATATACCAATTAAAATGGTATCCTAGCAACAACAGTCAATATGTCTCCAGGCAAAAACATTTTAGCCAAATGCAAATTATATGCGAGCAGCAGAGTTGTTACAGAGGGAAACTGATTCCTTTTAAACGCGTCTCATTATTCAATAAGAAACTGTCAACGGTCTCATCGCTTTGAGGCAAACTGTTCTCAAAAAAAGGGGAACCAACAACGCTAGTTCCAGTTTCTACTTTCCTGGACCTTTAATTTCCACTATAGCATCTTACCAATATCCCAGCTGCAACAAAAGCACAAAACACAGAGTGCAACCACTATATGTGGATGAGAAACTGAGTGTGTTGGGTTGGAGCCTTGTCGGGGAGCTAAATGTCTTTCCTCTCAAAATGTGTCCTCGAAGAAAGTTTAATAGTCCACATTAGCATGACATTTGGTCCAAACATTCAGTATAATTGGAATCTATTAGCTCTTGGTATTTTGCACGAATGTTGGGGTGCAAATATGGATCTTGTGGACGGGCTTTTGGTAGGTAATCCATATTGTTTTGCTGTTTGTAACGGTTGTTTTGAGAAACGCTCTTGGTGTTTGGTAAATGCTGAGGATGATTTGAGAAATGCAGCAAAGTGACTGAGAAAAACCGTATGAACTATAGAGAAACACAAAAGAGAACAAGTAGTATAAAGTTAATTTTCATTCTTTATGAAAGTGTGGCATGTCTCTTTTGGGTTACTTGAGATCCTTTTTTGAACTGATCGACTTGAGCATTTGTAATGATCTTTAAAACTTTAGCCCACTAACTAGTGCCTTTGGGCTGTTGCCATTAAGGCACCAACAGCAGAAGATTCACATTTTACAGATAAAATCATTAGTAGTTTTTCTTTTCATCAGTAAGAAATTGGCAAGCCATGGTCAAAAAGAAATGGGAGAGCTGTGAAGAATTGTTTGCTTACTTTAAGCCTCATCTTCATCACTGAATTCTGTCTGATTGGCCTGCCAACATCAGGATCGAGCTGCTAAACACTTTTTGATGCCAGTATTTCTTTCGCCGTCAGCTTTAGTCCTAAGAAAAACATCTCAAGGCAGGTCAAGGCTCAAACTAAGTCTGATTAGATAACTGTATAAGGTACATTTCAGATCAACAAACATATCAAAGCAATGACATTCGTATTTGTAGTCAGGGCTGAGAGAAGCTATAAAAAGCCACGAAAAGTACAAACATTTGGTTAATTAGAGGGATTTAACCAGCGGAAGTGACAGTGGAAGTGTGGCGGTGGTAAGCTTGAGGAAGCGAGCCTGAGTTTGTTTCTAAACAGAAGGCGGGCGCACAGAAACAAGCTTCAGAAACGCACAGACGCTTCAGAAAGCTCGCCAGCTCCGTCGGTCCACTGCGAGGGAGACAGGAATGATAGGAGGGGTGAAGAGCATGAAGGCTGAAGGAATATGATGAAGAATAAATGCGATGAAGGAATGGCTAGAGACGCGTCGAGCTTGTGTGTTTTACTCTCTCATTCCCTGAACTCCGCCCTAAATCCCCAAAGTGGATTTCACTCTCGCTGTGTTCTCCCTTCACCCAATTATCCATGCATCCCACCATTTCTCCATCTTTCTCCTGTGCATGCTTTCCCACTCCTCAAGGCCTTTGCATTATTCATGCTCTGGGTGTTACCTCATCAGTCAACACAATACACACTCCTGCCAGTGCAGGATCCTTACAAAGGCAATACACATCCAAGTCAGCCGGTCTGTCACATGCATGCAGGATTTGTCGGTTTGATTCCAGTTTGAGCAGAACAGCAGCACTTTCACTGGAGGATTCCCAGTTTACTGTGGGGATCGGAAACCAACTTTGATCATCTGTCAAAAATGCATCCAGTCAATTTAAAAAGTCACTTATAAAATTAATAATTTTCTTGTGTGTACTCTCCAAACAGCAGTACATAAAGAAATAAACGTGAACTTTAACGACTGCTTTAAAAACAAATTCAGAGGGGGATTGAGCATAAATGTAATTAGCTGAATAAAGCTATGACTTTACCATCGGTGTTACTGGTGGCTAAAGCTGCAGTTCAGGGTCTGATAAAATGCATAAAAAAAATTAAAAAAAACCATACAAAATTATAACCAATCATAAATTAAATACTGGCCATTTCAAACACTTAACGAGATCCTTGTTAGCAGAAAAATACTCACTTTAAAACCTCGGCTCACCATATTCTCCTTAGAACAACCTCGCACAAATCATTTTTTCACTTTACAGACAAAACGGCCATCGAAGCTCCTCACTTTAGTGCTTCTTTCTCTTATTTACTACACAATCAGTGTTGGGGGGGGTGTTGCCGACACTCGGAGAACTCGGGGTGTAAATCCAATTTTAGAAACAAGTGATAACTTCCCAGGTGTGATCGCTGCTGGCAGCTCGGTTTCCATCCACATTACACAAGAAGGAAGACGTTCCCATGAAATGTGAAGCGGTGTGCAGCTGTCGAGTGAAGTCAAGTGATGTAACACTTGTGGGCTGAGTGATGAAATGAAGCCGTGCAATTGGTCTCAATGACAAAGCAACCAAGACATGATGGCAGCCATGAGAAAGATGTCAACCCCCAGTGACGTCCTTCACCTCTCAGTTGCCATCTCTGACCATTATTCCTCCTCCAACTGCTTCTATATTCTTCTTTTGTTATCCCTCTCTTCCCATCACTCCATCCTGACACAGACTCTACACTTTGTTTCTCACCTCCACTGACCTTTTATTTTTTTTCAACCGCTTAAGCCATTATATTTCCCTTGTTCTTCTAATGCTTACTTTTTTATCCAACAATATTACTATAAACATAAAGAAGATTATAAACATTATAAACAGGCTCAGTGTTTTGCAAGAGCATGCTCTTTCTCAACTCAAACAACAAAACCGTTCACCGCCACAACATGAAATAACTTAGTTTACCATTTATAAAGGTTTAGTCAACTGAAAAGGTATCAAGTGTTTAATTACAATCAGGTTTATATCTCTCAGGTCAACATTAATCATACATACTACATGTGGCTGAATTTTTACTATAACTGCTATCATCACAAATTCTCCCTGTGTTGAAGTAGAAAGCAAAAACATTTTTTTTATTTATTTTTTTTTTACAAATGTTCTTAACCCCTTAAACTTTAGGTATCTTTTTGAAAGATCTGCTCAAAATGACATCTAAAATGAATTTTGTATAGTTCGGGAACTAGAAAGGTTATTTTTAATGGGTCTAGTATTAAAATAAAAATATCACTCAAGAGAATATAGCAATATTATTAACAACAATGACTATTGCAATAAAAAGGATCATAGTATCGTCTGTGTGCTTCATGGCTTTCAATTCTCCAGTCAGAAGTTGTAAACAACACAGTAGTTTCAGGAGTCCATTGATTAATTTGGATGATTTTGACATCCATCAAACCATCAGAACCAGTAAAAAAAATGGAGGTGTTCACAAAAATCACATGGTCAACATAATTGGCCAATCACAGTGAGAAAAACTGACTGAGTTTGAGCTGCTTTGTAAGGAAAAACGGGCAAGAAATCCAGTTTTGAAATGAGCAAAATCAGAAGGAAATTACTTACAGGTAAGCTAGTGGCCTAAGGTGATTACGTTATACTTGTTAGAGTGTATTTTGTAACAAATGTTAAAAACCATGTATATTGTGTTTTAGCACATCAAATAAATTCTCCAAAAAATGCAAGGTGGTTCGTATGCAAGTAGATTTGGATAAGTTTAATGAGCATGAATGCTCTTGAGACAATATTCAAAACAATTCATATAAATAACTGATAACTGCTAAGCAAATGTGACATAAAAATCATATCAAATGCAAGCCGTGGCTTTTCAGAACGGAAGAATAGAATAATCCTTAACTTTTATCCTTCAGTGGAGAAATTCTGTGCATAGGGATCAAATGGCAAATGGAAAGGATTCATAACACAGCAGCCAAGAAAAATGGCTGCACAAAGTGTGCTTTAGTGAATTTGTACAAAAATAGGCAATTTACAAAAATATTAACACCAGAGCAGCCAAGAACAAGAATGTAAAAACAGCTCATTGTGTTTGTTTGGAGCAGAGAGCCCACTAGACTAAATAATTTAATGATTTCCCCAACTCTTGTCATACCCGGCGCGCACATCTTCTCTTCTTCTCCGAGACTCCTTTCTCTCCTGCTGCCCTCTTTCATCTCCCTGATCTCCTCCATCAATCTTCCACAGCTCATTCCTTACAGACGCTATTGTGTACCGACCGAAATACCCCCTGCACATCCACGATCCTCTTCAGTTTAATCCTTAGGAAGAAAAAGGAGGATGATGCGGAGGAGTCTGCCATGGTTTGTGGTCGAGAGAACACAATGACACACAGATAAAAGAAGGATGAGAGAAAAGATGGAGAAAAGGGTCAAAGAGGCATACGTCTATTTTTAAAGGATAGTTTAAGGAGGATTTTATTTACGGGGAAAATGAGTTGTCACACTGTGAGAAAGCTCGCTCAGCACAGGTATAAAGAAAATAAAGTGTTAAAGAGAGAAGCTCATTAAAATCAGCATTTATAAGGGACAAGACAGAACAGGAGACTTAATGAATTCTGCCTCTTTCCTTTTTGTTAGCTGCTTCACCTTTCACTGTCTAAAAACACACACAGCTCAGGGGGGGAGGAGGACGTTACTTATCTGTGGCGGCTGGAGAACCAATTAAAACTTTTCTGTATCCACTTCTTACTCTGATTGTTCCGTAAAAGCTTTCACCACTGCAGAACAAGATAAACACTTCAAACAACAACACTCCATCCCTGTGGATTACACATTGCTTCTCAGGGTAAGTCACTGAGAAAAGGATTCTGGGAATAATTAATCACCAGAAGGGCTAAAATAATTTTTGGCAACTAATTTCTTCTGTTCGATCCCCATTTTTTTCCCTCCTGAAGGTAGAAATCCTGTCCTTAAACTGAATGTGTCAGGAGCATAAAAAAAAAAAAAATCGAATCTGAGTGAGTCTGACGATGAAAGAACAGTGGTGAACTGGGGTCAGGGTCACAGACTGATGTGGAGAGTGAAGGCTGGCCTGTGTGGACAGTTGAACAGCAGAGCCACTGTAGCTCAAATTACTAAAACAGCTGATGCAAGTTTGGACAACTGGTCATACTAGTGGTCAGTGATACCTTTGGCAATGTGAGTAGGTGCCCAAACCTGCTGGAAAATTAAATCATTTCGTCCATAAAACTTTACCACAGATACAAGCATGAAGAGTTTCTCAGTTAAATACAAAACAGAGAACCAACACTAGTCTGGTAAAAACAGCCCGTTGTCCTACACTTTGCTTTGCACAGGGGGTCTGGTCTGGCTTCACGGCTATTGAGAAACGATTTCATCCCGTTAGTCTGGACTCTGTTGAGGTTTTGAATTTTACCCAACTGGTAACATTTGTCTGCGGTGTATAAAATGAGCCAGTCTGACGCTATGAAGCTTACCAGAAATTGCCTGCGCCTGTAAACAACCATCTTCCACTGCAAAGAGAGAAATGCCGATCTGAACGAGGCGGCTGATAATTCAAATCGCTTCCAAATTCAATATTCCAACACGAACTGAACGGCTTCATTCACTTCCAGACTACAACTCTAAAGCAGCACAAAAAAAAGTCAACTCCGCAACTACTTCTTCTGTTTGCTGACTGGTCTGGTTGAAATTCTGCTGGACGAATCAAAGTCAGCGGGAGAAAGCCCAGACGTAGCTGTGAAGCACGATTTGAATCAAGCGGATTTACACCCAATGGCCAGATTAAACCGACAGCAGCAGACGACATTAAAAATCACTGGATCTCAGACAACTTGGATTCTGTGAATAATAAGAAACATTTACAAGTCATGTTAGCAGCCAACAGAACTAAATGACAAAAAGAAAATGTAAAACAAGCAGCTTCCAGCTGTTGAATATATGATATTGCCATTTCAGACCTTTTCCTCATTGTGTATTGGACCTTCGTTCCTGCTGATCTGCTGTTTGACGTAATAAATGTTTTAGTTTAATTGCTTTATGATTGGATTATATGTAAAATGTCAAGACAGTTGAAAAGCATCGACACCTGACAGTTAAATGAATTAACCCTATATTATCTAAATGGAAATATCAGATCTGCATGAGTTATTTGTGAACTGGTTTCACCTTCTGCAGGAAGAATGGGAGCCTGATGAGTGATTTTGATCCATACAACATCAATATCCCTCTGGACACCGGCATTGGGCCCAACTCCATCCATAACAGCTGCCGATCTCAGCTCTTTCCTGTGTCCATGATTTATTCCTTTTCTGTGTTAATTAATAGTTTAGAGGACTTTAGAGGCACTGCAGTTCATTGCTATGCCATGATTTATTCCTGGACCTGCATTTTATTCATCCCATTTTTCACTACAAAGACTTGTCAGGGTTTTTTTTTTCTTTTTCTTTTTTTACAGTGCAACTTTGCCAACACTGTTGTCACATAAATTTCGGCAGAATGGTCCACAGGTTCGTTTTCATTTCCAACCCACCCATGGGTGCCAGTCCACTGCTTTACAGAGGAAGAATACTCTTTTGTGCAATGCAGAGGACGACTACTGAGTGCAACTTCTGTCTCCCCATCTCACTCACTTTTCCTTTCTCTCTGTATTTATTCAGGTGGATGTGGAGGTAATCAATTCTCACTGGGCTCTAAAACGAGCTCGGTTCATGCTGCAGCTTTCTGCTCAAACTAATAAAACGCTTCGGCTTCTGGCTCCACCTTTACCGTCGCCTTTTGGCTACCTCAAGTTTGAAGATTTTCTGGAGAGTTTTCAGAGTGAAAAACAGACAAAAAGAACTAAAAAAAAAAAAAAAAAAACCTCTGAAAGCAAATAAACTGACTTGAGGTTTTTATATCGTCAATTCTGTTAATTATAAATTTGTAAGCTTTACACAGGCAAAAAATGAAGATGAAAGACAGCTGCTGTTTATACAGAAGCTAAATTTGAAACACATGCAGCCATTACAACCATTTCAGAGACTTAAAACCTTTCATCCCCATTTGTGCAGCTCTCAGACGGCTCACTCAGGCCTTTTCCAGAGGAGCCGATAAGCCCCAGCTGCCCATTAGAAACCAGAGCTGGCTAAGCATGAAACATTTAGTGTTTCTTCAGAGATAAGAAGGGAGAATCTGAATGCAAGAGACTAAAAAAAAAAAAAAAAAAAAAAAAAAAGAAAGTTGTTAAACTGGCCTCTCTGAGAGAAAAGAAAG
>NW_015114688.1:24462-71766 GCF_001443285.1 Poecilia latipinna | reverse complement strand
GTGAAAGAAAAAAAATTTTTTTTTTTTTTAAAAAAAAAAGGGGGAAATAGTATAGAAAAAGAAAAAAAAAAAAAAAAAAAAAAAAAAAAAAAGGGGCATTTAAGCTGCGTCGCTTGGCAAAGTGCAGAAGGTGAATACGTCGCTCTTTGCTCTGTTGTTCAGTAATTATTTAGGTACTTGAACTTTTTCATAACACCTACAATAAGAAAACCACTGAAATCTGAAGTGAACAAGTTAAATGGCAATTTCCTTATTCTAAAACCTCCATGATGATGAAGCTGTGCTGCTTTCAGGGCAGCAGGACACATTAAAAAAAAAATAATTAGCATGAGTTTAAAACAAGAAAAATGTAGTTTTTACTGGAAATTCTTCAGTAAACAAGGTGCCTTTCCATTTGTTTACAAAGAAGAACCATAGTGTGAATTAAAGCTCAAAGGGCAAACTAATAGATCAGTTTTTATAGTGTTCTGTGTTTACCGAGTTCACATTAACAGACTGCAGCACTGAAAATGTATTTCAATTTACTGACAGAGCATCAAGCTAAGAGAAAAAAAAAATAATGTCAGTCCTGTCACAAATTACAACTGTGAGGGTTCAGACCCTCTGCTTACAGAACAAGGGGCTGTTTTTTTTTGTTTGTTTTTTTTACCAAGCTTGTGCTTTTCTATTTGGGCAGTAAGTTCAGACTCATGTGAACAGAGCACCCTTTCTATATTTGCTGGCCTGAGGTAAAAAGTTGACCCCATAAAGCAATCCCCAAGCACACAGTTTCAGTGGATCATAAAAAGAAAATAAGTAAAAGTTATTTAAGAAAACCAACAGATTGCCTGAAATATTTTCGTCAAATGGACGACCATCTGCCTCAACCGTCTGGTGGTTGAGAGGATAGAAAATACACCCCTCAATAAAATAAAAAAAAAATTATTATGCCAAGCTAAAACTAAGAATTTGCTGAACCAGACTGAAGTCCTGGCTTAGACAAGGTCTGGAGCTTGGCTAATGACAACCTGAACGAGAAGCTGTAAATTCATCTCCCTCACAGCCAGTGTCCAAGTTTCAGACCTTTCTCTGCTCAACTGAGTTCAACTGAAAGCATGTGCTGCTGCACCGATGTAAAGTTAAAGCAAGAGGGAGAAAACCTGAATCCATTACTTCTAAATCTTCCGACTGTTTATTTTAGGCTGGTGAGTCATTTAGAAGGCAGGCCAAGAGAAATGCATTAAAAAATGGTATCGTTAATCCATTAAGGCACTTTCCAGTCTGTTTGAACGCATCGTCACGACTTAACTCTGGCCAATTGGCATTGGATCTTGCTCAAATCAGCAGGTATAAATTCTTTATGTTAATTTCATTCATTAAATATGAGTGGAGAACATAATGAGCCCTAACAAATAAAGACTCAAAGAAGGTTTTGGTAATATGACCAGTCTAGCTGGTCAAGGAGGAAAACTCCAATGTGTGCAGATAAACCATCTGCAGTTCCTCCATTACAGAATGCACCAAAACAAAATCAATCATTTACTGGCAGGAATGACAAATATGACGCAATGATGTGGCTGTGGGGAAAACAAGAAGCCTCATCTGCAATTCACTAACATGCCCATAATGAGACTCTGGGTACGAGAAGGAGATTGAGGGATGCATAGTACGAATGAGCTTCAGAAGAAGAAAAGAAAAGAGCATGAGTGATACAGTAGAAGAACAAGACAGACACTGGACTGATAGATTAAACAAAGGGTGTTCATTAGAGAGAAACTAGGTGAGGGCTGTGTGTGAAAGGATCAGTGTGTCCGCCGTAGTGCGTCTGAGTGCTGCTGAGTGGCCTGCAGCTAAAAGACAGATAAAGACAGAGCTGCAGGATAAAGATATGCACACAAATACTCCACATGTGAATGAAGGAGGTGTGGCTGTGGAGCAGCTGCTATATTTAGCTTATTGGGGGAACACTGGGATGGCACATTGCTGCTCTCCAGCTGCTACTCACAAGCTAAACCACTGCAGCAGAAACTTGACGTGCCATTATTTCTACAGCAGCTTGAACAACGAGAGAATTAGATTCCAGCCAGAAAACACACATCGTTACTTTCACACTGTGGGAACGCGCTCTGTATGCATTACGCCGTATGTCGTTGGAGCCGCCTATGGACGCGTCGCTTCTGCTCAGCCAGGCAAAGGTTGTCACGGACTCGAGTTTATTAGATGCAGAGGGAAATGTTAGTTTCTGCTGGAGGCATTTGAAATATCTGCAGTTGGACTCAAAGTAACAGAGAGAACATTGTGTTTAAAAGTAAAGACAACAAAGACAATTCTGCTCAAAGGTCGACTGCAAGCTTGCATCTTAAATTGCCCATTATCCCTGCGTGACACGTTTGTGCAACAATTTCAAATCATAATTTTCACAAATGTGGTGTGCACATGTTTTGTGCTTTGCGCAAATTGTGTTAGAAATTCAGAAGCAAAAATAAAATCAGTATTTGAAACATCACAAGCACAAGGCTAGATGAATATAAAGAGTAAGATTAGAGTTGCATTTTTTTCACATCACAAAATAAAACTATATTAAATGAGCATATTAAATCAATATATGTCCAAGATAAACATTTTAAATTTCCAACTAATCTACTACAAAAACATCCAGATTTCAAATCTTTGCTAGGCCTGCACAATATATTGCAAATTTACCGTTAGTGCAATATGCATATCGTGAAAAACTGCCTCACTATGAGCTAATTTTTACCTGTACCATTTAATGGTTTGATGATATATAAAAGGTTTTAGGAGGTAGAGAGAGTATACTGTGAAACTGTGTCATAAGGAGTTCATGTGGAAAATATCAACCCTCAGATAAACAGATTCCAGTCATTCCTCATTCCTACCCTTTTGGTGAAATCCATTGCTCTGAGGATGGAAAGGTTCAGCGTTTCCAGTGAGGCCAGAACTCCTTCATAGTCTCCCATGTGCTTGGCAAAGTAGTCTGTTTTGCACATACAAACATTTACAAAGCATTTAGAGGGACACACTAACCACTCATCAGGGGCAATTTTAAGAATGAATTTTAAATGAAACATTTGAAATATGAGAATATGCAGATTACTTACCACAGAGTTCCTTCGTGTCTACATTACTTTGGAAGGTGAGGAAAATGGGAAGAAAGGAAAGGATAAAGAGGAGCAGGGTCAGAAACAAAGGACAGGTTTTTATCATGCAGTCTTGCATATATCTATAGAAAATAAAGAGTAGGAATGGAAGGAGAGAAAATTCAAGAATGTCCTGATGGTAGTCTGAGATATACAGTCATAACTCAGCTCAATGGGTGGAACCTGACTTGGCTGTAAATGTTTTGCTGCTGCAAACTAGAATTTCTCCGAGTGACAGGAGGAGGATTGTGTGGCAAATCATCTCGCATAAGGATTGGTGTCTTTGTCCTGAATATCTCCATTTAAATTTGGGCTGAACGAGCTGCAAACTTCCACATCAATATAAAATCCAGAGAGCCATTCATCAATTCATCCATTCATCAATAATCCTACACGGTCATCCCTGGTGGGGTTCCCAGGGGCGCTGGTGCCTACCTCCAGAGGTCAGCAGGACAGAGGCAGGGTGGACAGGTCACTCCAGAGAGCACAAAATGCAATTTTTACACTCCTTGAAAAGGTTAAATTATTATTGAAATTGAGAGTTTCACATTTTCTCGTAGTTCATACTGTAAAAGATAAATCTTTTTTGCACAGCCATTACCACTGTAATTGACTATGTGGTTTGGCGAGATCCTTGGATTGATCTCATCTGAGCCGATCACAGTGAAGTCAACAGGAGAATTAAACTTGGCTTTTTAAAAAAAGATGTAAGCATCATGACAAAGTTTCTTTAAGGGGTCATTGCTAGGCCCAGCTAGCTGCTGATGACCAGAAAGAACCGATTTAATTTCACTTTTCATTGATCAAAAACAGAAAAACGATCTGTAAATTACTGCACTGCAAAAGTATTAAAACTTCGGATCAGCATCAGAATATCAGAAGGCTGCCTTTTATCTTCTTTCAGTTTATTCTTATAGCAGCAGTCACAGACTTTAAATAGGCCTTACATTTTAGCCGTTAAGATTTTCAGAAAAGTCTTAAATTATTTGTCAAGTTCTAATGTGATGCCAACTTTTTCAGGGCTCCTTTAATGTAAAAAATAAAATACAGACACAGAAAACAGAACCAATGTTGAAAAAATTTAATTATTTCAGACAAATAGCAGAATCATCCAGTGGCATTTACAAGAAAACTTTGGTGACCCAAAACTAACTTACCTGAGATTTCTAACATAAAATCGTCACCATGTGCAGACTGACTGATGTGCAATGAAGATCTGAGGGCAGAAAGGACTGGAGGCAGGAGTGAGTGACACATGGAGAAGAGGAGGAGGAGGATAATACGGGGAACGCAGTGTCGGACAGAGTGACAGCAGAATGAAAGCTCCAAAAGGATGACAGAAACAGAGACAGGAAGCTCTGAGAATGGATTGAAAAGGTGATCAAGTTGAAGGGTGGTGGGAGGAAAACGAGTGTGGTGCGAGTATCGCTCAGTCTCTGCCTGCTTCGTCCCTCTTCCTCCATCCATCAACTTCCTGCTTCAAACAGGAAACAAAATCCTGGCTTCTGCTTCCACTCAGCTCAATCAATAACCTTATCTGTAGCTACATGACGTTACTTTCGAACTTCTCGGCCCTGCATCCACTGTGGCGAGAAGGCTTATGAAGTGAGACCATCTCCAAGAGGCTGGATGACCAACATCCATAGGTGATGGCAGCAATCACATGGTCCACTTACTGCACAGATTTAAAGATGGATAAGATCTGTCAGAAGGCCAAGCCTGCAGGAGGATTTATAAACGGGGACCGGCTTCAGCCCTCCAACAATGCTAACAGGTCAGCTTTTGTTCTGCTTGGTTTCATTTTATTCAAAGCTCTGCAGGATCTTGAGCTCGTGTAAATTAACAGTCAGGTTTCTGATTATTCAGATCTCACTGTGTCAGCACACCTCTCCTGACTGGAGGATGGATGAGCTGATTATAAAGGGTCAATGAACTGATTTAATGAGAGTCAATTAAATCAAAAAATGTACAAGGGAGGTTAATGTGTTGGAGGATGGAATAATGAAGGCAAAGAAGACAGAATGAGAAAAGAAAGGCGAGGAGGAGACTGGATCGCTGAGGTTTTTACAACTCAACATATGAAAACTATAAAATACAAGAGGGTCTTAGAATTTCAGCAGATGTAAGCAAATGCATTGTACATACGACGGGCTCCAAAATGCAAAGGTTGATTGAACCTTTGCGTTCACATTTCAACTCTAAGATTTCTCCTACGCTGTACTGATTGTTATTCAGATCAGTTAAAATCCAGCGGATTGCATCGAGTTATTGACTTGCAGCATTCACTCCTCCTGGATGAGCATGTAGTGACAGTAAACAATCGCTTGCGTTTTGTCATCGACTTTACAGCAGTCCTTCATATTGAGTAAGCATCTAGCGACAGTGGAGAGGAAAAACTTCCCTTTAACAGGAAGAAACCTCCAGCAGAACCAAAACCTGGCTCAAACAGGCTGAGATGTGGGCTTTGAGCCATTGCAACACATTGGGTCTTTTCTTAGGCTTTTTGTTGTCTACTTGGTGCTGTGTTAGGGATAATCATCCTGTAAATGACCAAGTTTGACCCAAGTTTCAATATCTGATAAGAGACTAGAGGAACACACCACTGTGACTTAAAGCTGAACTGTAATGTTTGTTTCAATATTATCTCTTATTTTAACTAAACATCACATTTACCAAAAATAACTACTTTGATTATTATATAGCTTAGTATATGATAAGCTATGCCATTGCTCCAGAACTTTTGTTATTCACTCTAACACAGCTTTGCAAACCAAACTCGTTGTGCCTCAAACTCTTCCGAAAAAGTCATACTTTACTTTTTCTAATTTTCCAGTAACGAACTTTAACATCCGACAGGCTCACAAAGCCCTGTTGAGTCCAACATAAAACTTGTGGGCTTTACTCCAATTTCTTTGAGCATTGTGCGGTATGTTGGGCAGAGGGTCTTAACTAGTTTTCACATGTGAAAAAGGCCTTATAAACCTCTCCAGATTTATTGGCAGCAACATACTGATGTCTTCACACCTCAATATTGTGTCAATACACACTGCTAGTGCTAGAGCAACAAACTGCCAAAACTGTCTATAATAATTAAAGCATCCTTTTGGACTAAACGAAGCAAGATGTTAGTTGCACCTTTTAACACACAAGTAAATGCTGTGCTGACAAGCTGGGTCTTTGATGTTATGATGAAAGTGAGTTTAATGTGTTTGATTAAAAGAAAATGATACTTTCATTAAAAATAATGGAAGCTGTGCAGACCAACCCATGTGGTTTAGCAGCTCAATGTGTTCCAGTTTTAGACTTGTAATCCTAAAACTGATTAACAAACGTGCGACTGAGCATTGCTCATTTAGTCATGTTTTTTTCCAGCCAAATAACCTCAGAAAATTTCTAAATGTTCATTTTTGCACCACATGAAACCTGGTTTGAATTTGTTCACAGGTCTTAAGACATATTCAGTATCTTTCTAACTAGAATGCTGTACAGATTATTTCAAGTTGTTTTTTTATTTTTTTTATTTTAAATCTTTTACATTTTACTCCACATCCTTACCCTCACCCACTTGCCTAAACATGCAACTCAATTGGCAAACTGAAGCTGCAGAGCAGAAAAACAACTTTGTGCACATACCCTTTGGTTTCAAATCTGCCTGTAATTTGTTGTCAACACGCAAAGTCATGGTGCAGTGAGCACACAAACATGCACATATTTCTAAATGTTCTGTATGTGGCATAACTTCATGCAGCCGTGCGTGCTTCATGTTCATGTATGCACGCTAACCTGGTGTTATCAGAGTCGATGGTGTGAAACAGTTTCTCCAGCTCCTCCTCGTTCAACGTGCCATCAGAGAAGAAAGCCTGGAACTCATCCAGAGACAGCTTCCCATCATCTGCAGGAGAAACGGAAAACAAAATCGCTTTTAAATTGTCTGGAGAAAGAAGATCTTACAGATCTAATAGTTGTTAGTTTTATGACAGATTGGCACATTTTAAGAATTCCTTGCCAGTTTTTTGTATTCGCGTGCCCCCATTTATAACTTTTCTACCTTCATTTTTATATGAAATGTATTCCAGTGCATTAAAACTGAATAATCAGTTTCATGTTAAGATATATAGCAGTTAATTCCCAAGAAGTTATGCAAATATATAGTACATATGGAAAGTATTTGCAGTGCTTCTCTTTTTCCCCAATTTGTTATGCTACAGCCTTATTCCAAATTGTATTGAATTAATCTCTGTCCTCAAAATTCTACACACAAATACCCAACTAAGACAATGTGGAGAAAGGTTTTTGAATGTTTATCAAATTTATTCAAAACAGAAAACCAAAAAAATCACATTTACATATTCAATGAAGTTCAAATTTGAACAGTTTTCACTGATCGTCCTTTAAATGTTTCTACGGCTTTAATGGAGTCCATTTGCTGTAAAGTCATTTGATTAGACTTAATTTGGAAATGCATACAATGGTCTAGTGGTCTTGGTAGTTGACATAACTACAAAAACCTTCGTTCTCAGTATTTGCTTGTGACATTGAGGAAAGAAATTAGTTTAAAAAATCTGAAAAAGGCTTTAATTACTTTCCAGATGCAGTGTACAGTAAAACTTGACCACATTTTCTTGTAGCTTCAGTTTTCTTTAAAGCTTCCCACCGTAGTCAAAAATAGATTTGTGTTTTTTTTTTTTTTTCGTATTGAAGGATAAATAATTAAAAATGTGGAATGGCTGCTGCTTCAGCCTCTGAAAGTGTTGCCTCTTTCATTAAGTCCCAGGGTTCATCTCTCTTCTGATCAGCAGGAGAAGTTTTCTCTAGCTGAATATATAAACCAAAATCAATACACTTTTCCATTGACCTATAGACTGTCAGGTATTGATCTTTTACCTGCTGTATTAGTTTCACACTCTTTCCAAATTGTAACAAAGAACATTGAAAACTTCCATGTTTCAGCTTTTTCATATGCATTTTCAAATGTAGACTTTTAAAATATCTATTTTTATGATCATGCATCCCTCACAGTCGGTCTAAGCTGCAGTAGGATTGCTCCATTGTCTCCTCCTGTCTGCCTCGGCCTGATCAGGAAACATTACTTAATGTCTGATCCCTTCATGCAACATCAGCTGATGGCAAGTTACGTTATTTCATTAACTTGCCATCTGCTGCGCTGAACTTTCCTAGCGGACTGAGCTGAATCTTTCTAAGAAGATTATTCTTTCTAAGAAGAATCCTCGACCCTTCACCATTTTTACAATGCCTCAAAAGCAGTACAGAGTACATTATAGCTTAAAGCTATTTACATTTTATGGCTGGTAAAGTAGTTTCTCACCTTGCCCCCCCCCCAAAAAAAACAGCAATGCAGAAAACAAAGATGCAGCAGGAGGGACTTGAAAGTAGTTAATATTGAAAAGGGATTCACAACGAGCCTGTGTGCAACAGCGCTGAAGTAATGTGTAGCCAAATGCTGTAATTTTTATATTTAAACTAATAATTATTTCCCAAAATTGCAAAGTCTAAAGTAATTGTTGTGATAACAGATTAAAATTTAAAAATAAATTATGACTATATTTGGCAATAATTTTAACTCTTTACTGTTCCATATCATATTTTCATAGATTTTTTAACCTCTTTTTGTTTAACTTTCTATTTGTTTTTCATTGATAATTTATTTCTACTTTATATAGCTCTATTGATTAATGGATCTGTTGTTTTGTACTCTTCAATTATGTTAAACATTTTTAAGAAAATTCAGAAAAAAATATACACGTCTTCTGTTTTCTGATTTCAAAGTAATGACTGTCATGTTTGCAGTGAAGGTGGAAAATGAAGCAGCAGGTAGGAGGTGAAGGTTTAATGAAAAACTTCAATAAGAACTTACAAACCAGGAGATCACAGAGAGCAACAGGGTAGAAAATGAGACTCCAGCAAGGAGTGAGAGTAGGAGGTGTATAAATGCTAGGAGAGTGAATGATGCAACAACAGACTGGGGCTGATTAGCTAACGGGTTGCAGGTGTGAGGGAGGAGGAGACACAAAACTTTAAACTCTTAAATAAATTCTAAATGACACTAAATAATAAACATAAACTAAAATAACCAGACTGAACAGAAACAAGGCTGATATAATCAAAGAAGAAGAAACTAAGGAATGCAAATTAACAAAACTACAAAGTAAGAAAAATTCAAAACAATTCAGAGACAATTGAAAATTGAAGACATAAATTAAAGATATAATTTAGTCAGCCCCAGTCCATTAAGTATTTGACAACTTCCTTAACCTGTGCCTTTGCTTTTTGAATTTAGTTTTTAAGTTATGGCAGCTATGCAGCATGTCATCGTCTACATGTGTCAGCTATCCTGTTGGCCTGTCTGCCTCTCCATCATACAAAGCTTGATATCAAATATTAATTTACTCTGCCATCATAGTTAAGTGTGGTTAACTGGGTGCAGCTCTGGAACCGCTGCAGAGCACAGAAAAACCACGAGGGCTAGGGGACTGCAGCTTTTTCAAAGGACGGAGTTCATACGTGCTGCTCTTCAAGTCTGCCTCCTCTATTCCCCCTGCACTTTCTCAGTTGCACTTTTAAAACTTGTTTTCACTGTGATCTTCAGTTTTGGCAAGCAAAACCCCTCCAGTTATCTGTCGTTAACGAAAAGCAGTGTAACCTCGTTACTATATGACAACAAAACTAAAGCTGATACCAGAAATGCAAAGATATATGCAATAAAATAAAATAAAAAAATCACATTTACCTCTGAGCTAATTACTAGAGGAAAACTGATTCCAGGTCAGACTGTACTAAAAATAAACTGATTGTAGTTTCAGGGAGGTTCTTTTAGGTCCTTCGACTTTTCTTCTCTCTCAAAATCACAACTCTCTTCATCTTTCCTCATTCTATTCTTTCATCTTATTTCAGATACAAGCATAAACTACAACACAGCAGAGTATTTCTCTAAAATGTTGTGGCATGCTTAATAAGACTAAAACAATCAGTTTTCTTTTAGTTTGCTCAGAGTAACCTTTAAATGACAGAAGGCGTGACTTCTGAAATGTCACTTCTTGGTTCCACAGCATCACGCCTACTGTAACTGTCCAGCTGATGTCCACCATGTTTTCACATTCTGAGCCATGAAAAAAAGAAAAAAAAACTGGTGTTTAATGCAGCTATGACCCATTTTTGAGCCCCACTTTCCTCTATCAACACACCATGCTAACCTCATTTTACAAAAGCATAACACACTCCTCAATTACATGTCTAACAAAACCTACATCTTCCCTGATTCCTGACCCACTTTCTTAGCATTTTCAAGCTCTTTTTGTCAGAGCAGCTGTACACAAATGTAATGAGCAACTTCCGTGTTCTCTGTTGGGAGTTTCTCTTTTTGTATTCTCCTAATAGGACAGCCAGGCTTCAAAGGGCTACTGCTGAGCAACATCCATGGATAATTTCTGCAGCTTCCTCTCCTCCACGTCCTGGTGCTGCAGCCAGCATTCAGCCACGCAAACCCCACCATAAATAATGTACAACTCAGATAAGCACTCTGCTCAGAAATCACGCAAGTCACCACCATCAGAGGAGGTGATGCAATAGCATCCTGCCTCCAGCGAATGAGACTCTGCAGACTGGCATCGTTTGCTGAAACGATCTTTATTTTTATTGTCCAAAAAGGTCCACCAGGGGAAATGGTTTTAATGCAAAGGGAAAAGACACGCTCACACAAATGTACCATAAAGCAGCAGGGAGGAGGCGAGATGCAGTGCAGGCGAAGCTGCAGCTACTGAGGGTCTTTGATATCAATCTGCTGATTACTTACTTCTCAGCTGCAAAAATCACCACGTGTTTTGATGCTACAATCAATTGTTACCGTAAAGATTTCTGTCAAATTTGCTTTTTACACAAAGGCAAGTGCAGAGATTTACCAGAGCAACTTATTTCTGGTAGCATGAGAGTTTAAGGTGATGCCTGCCATTTTTAAAACAAAGACTGACTTGAAAAAACACAACAACAAAAAAAACAAAACAGCAAGGTCCCTTGATGAAGTGGCAAAGAATATATAGAAAGTCACTATTTATACAGAGAAAGAAAGGGTCTGTTTTGGTGAAAAGACTCTGTAAAATAATGCAAATCGAAATAAACTAAAGCTCCGCTCTCCAAAGCAATACTATTATGATGCACCAGCTTTAATATCTGCCTAACCCATGTTTAAGTTCTTTAATTAGGCTGGCATGAAAGAAATGAAGGAGAACCTTTCCAACGCAGATTTGAATTCATTCTAAAGACATTCCAACAAAACATTAGTTTTAATTAGTCTGCAACCAGGTACACTGCAACATTTTTTGTTTGCTTTTATTTTAATGCTCTTCCTGAGAGATAATTTGTTTTGAGTTGCAAATTAAAGGTTGGACAGTTTAGAAACATAAAAATATCACAAAAATCTGGCATTTCAATCTTCTGAAAACTAGTTGGGTATCAAACTGTGACTGACATGTAACGTTCTTCTGTTTTTGTCTTATTCACTTCTGCATACAACAACAGAAGTAATTAATTAGAAATGTGTTTTGACAAAAACGGTATTGCGATGCTGATTTACAGAATGTAAATCAAACATGCATGTTAGCATATGCAAAATAAACAAGCACTCAAAGAAAAATGCTTTAAAGAGCATGAAAAGTTGCTAGACTTGCTCAGTTTACTTGCATACACCCAACTCAAATCAAATCTTGTAATTTGTTCATTCATTGAATCGCATTATGCAAATTGAGGCCCTTATTCTTTCTTTCATTTTTACCATCAGGTACATAAATACTCCACTTGTTTCATCAGGGGTCTTCAGTCTGAAAATGCCCCAAAATTAATCCCACCTAAGAACTTCTTTGTTAAGCCAATCACAGAAAAAGGCAGATCTGCATAACCTCACATCTGTGGAGGAGCAAATTGCAGGTGGTGGAAATGCCAGGAACGCACCTCATCATTACAAGGCTGCCTAATGGCACCGTATCAGTCCAGAAGAGGTTCAGGTTCGATTCATCTCTGTAAACATGAAATTATACGCTCTGCAAGAGTAGCTGATTTCATTCTTAATGCAGATTGTACCCTTTTCGGAGGTCAGAAGGTGTTATCCGTTTTCCTGAGGGAAAATTGTTCGAAAGAAAGAGAAAGTAAACTCGCTGCCAAGGCTTTTCACCCACAGTGAAATGCTTTTCTTAATACCAAGGTGCTGTGAAACGATAATCTATTCTTTGGAAATACTGACTCTTCACAACAATGATGTAATTGCTATAGAAAAAAACTGTTCTGCTGCAAATATCACATTTTGGTTTCGGGCTTGTAAGTTTCAAAAGGACAAATGTACTTCCTTGTAGTTACTTGCTTCCCTTTTTCCTTTACATCATTATTTTGGGGGCGCTACTTGATCAGTTGTCATGGCAACTCATCGGGGGAAACTGACCCTGTTTCCAGGCTCAGAAAACAGCCATCACTTTCTCCATCTGTCATCAACTAACACATTTGTTGTACGTCTGCTTGTTTCTGAATATCTCGATCCCTCCACTTGTCTGACGAAAAATAATTATTTCCTGAAGGCATATGGGAGGGAAAAGTTGGAACACTTAGGCTTCTTTTTACATTAGCTGGATTAAGAAGACACTAAAACTGCACTCAGATATAGTTAATCTGGTCCTTGTTGACAAAAGAGTTAATTTGAAGCTCGCATTAAATCACACCAACTCCCCTGACAGTCTAGTCACAGAAACAGCAGCATGAATGAGGAGAATGGAGAATATATAATTCATTAGGGGAAAAGAACGGCTTCCATATTTAGAAGTGGCACTGCAGAAAAATGGGAGTGAAGTAAATGTATGTTGTTGAAGTCATGACACCTGCACAGAAAGCTGTCATGGTTTAGCGAATCAAAATTAAACATTTATGAACAGTCGCTGAACAGTGGTTGATTCTTTCCTGTGAGTCTGGAAAATATGAAAAACTGGAAAAATATGGCACCAGTTTTGAACTTTGATCTGATCTTACTTAGTAAAAAACAATAATTCAAATCAACATAGACAAAGAACTTTAAGTGAATTAATAAAATATTAATAAAATAGATATGATTAAAGGCATGTTTTCTTTTTACCCATACAGAATATAAAACTACTTTCAGTTATTGTTTAGAATGTAATATTTAAATGTATTTAAATATTAATCACACACACACACAGAAACAGACTTTGTGTTTAGTATTCATCTTTGCACATAAACTCAGGGTGAGAAACACTGGAAGGAGAGCATTGGTGGTCATTAATTTCCATGTCCTACCAAGTCTTCTGACCTGGATTGCTTTGATCAAACCATAGTCTAGTGGCCCTGTTTGCTGCATTATTTTGTCTTCATTATGCTGTTTGTTCAGTATTGATCTGTAGCAACTTTAATGCCTTCACATAATAACTCTATTTATATTGAAAATAAATCACACACACAACTTAACGATTTACTATGTGGTGACTTTTAAAGGTTATCGGTTGAACTTGATTTTCTTTAGGGGCATCAGAGTAAAGCTGGATGATTACAAACGCGTCACACTTGCCATGTGCCTTGTTCCTTAAACGTCCTAATTACGTACTACTTTGTGTTGATCTAGAACAAAAAATCTTAGTAGAAAAACATTATTTTTAGTTCAAACACGACAAAATGAGAAAATTTTGTCTTAGGCACTATAAATCCAATTTTATTAAATTCTGTCAAGAACTTTCTTTTTTTTTTTACAAATTCTTATATTGTTCTGCTTAAGTATTCCAGCTAAGAGGACAAAAAAAAAATGTTTGTGGCGATGTGTGAATATATCACTGCCACACACCTGTTCCTTCTGACAGATGAGGATGTATGGCGCTGTCAGTTTCTGTTCATCCTCAACATCCATCAAAACCACACACCTGAAATACTGGGAGTTAATATTTTACACAGGGTTTAATAAACCTACACATTACAACCAGTTAGTTTCTTCTGATGCTGCACTCAGTCAGCCACGTCAACATTAATGCAAATGCATTCATCATTACAGGAACACCTGAGCAGACTGTGCTTGACTGGATCCACAACTTTCATAAGGACAGACGTCCAATTAAACATTTAAATGCAAGACGAGCCATTCGGGCTCATTTTAGACGGGGGTGGAGAGGGGGAATCTCTGGCTCCAGGTAATGTGACAACAGGAGCATAAAGCTTCAACACTCTGGGTCATTAAACTGGGTCATCGACTCTCTAAAGAAAACCGCCAACAGAGACTGAAGTGCCGACAGCTGCATGTTCTGCATGAAGAAACCTTGACGTTTAATAAATATAACATGTTTAAAAAGAAAATTTCTGAAAACTGTGCTTATCGACAGACTTTTAAATCACCCCTAAAAACACAAGAACAATATTTCTACTTTCTTTTTGGAGGTCAAAAGCTGGAATGGTTCTGGGCACCACATGGCTCAGTGGTAACGCGTGTGGCCCATATTTAGGCTACAGTCCTCAACTCAGTTGTCACTAGTTCGATTCCCCGGTCTGGAATATTTGCTGCATGTGCTTCTGCCTTTACTCTTGTCCACCTACTGTTGAATAAAGGCTTCTAGTGTCATCTCAAGCTTAAATAAAATAAGCTTGAATGGCTGACCCTGTCCCATGGTCTGGTTGAAAAGTATTATTGAAGTAGCTGTGCAAATACAACAGGTTGCTCAAGTTAGCATCTTTTTAAGGATTTAGGAANTCCCTTGATGAAGTGGCAAAGAATATATAGAAAGTCACTATTTATACAGAGAAAGAAAGGGTCTGTTTTGGTGAAAAGACTCTGTAAAATAATGCAAATCGAAATAAACTAAAGCTCCGCTCTCCAAAGCAATACTATTATGATGCACCAGCTTTAATATCTGCCTAACCCATGTTTAAGTTCTTTAATTAGGCTGGCATGAAAGAAATGAAGGAGAACCTTTCCAACGCAGATTTGAATTCATTCTAAAGACATTCCAACAAAACATTAGTTTTAATTAGTCTGCAACCAGGTACACTGCAACATTTTTTGTTTGCTTTTATTTTAATGCTCTTCCTGAGAGATAATTTGTTTTGAGTTGCAAATTAAAGGTTGGACAGTTTAGAAACATAAAAATATCACAAAAATCTGGCATTTCAATCTTCTGAAAACTAGTTGGGTATCAAACTGTGACTGACATGTAACGTTCTTCTGTTTTTGTCTTATTCACTTCTGCATACAACAACAGAAGTAATTAATTAGAAATGTGTTTTGACAAAAACGGTATTGCGATGCTGATTTACAGAATGTAAATCAAACATGCATGTTAGCATATGCAAAATAAACAAGCACTCAAAGAAAAATGCTTTAAAGAGCATGAAAAGTTGCTAGACTTGCTCAGTTTACTTGCATACACCCAACTCAAATCAAATCTTGTAATTTGTTCATTCATTGAATCGCATTATGCAAATTGAGGCCCTTATTCTTTCTTTCATTTTTACCATCAGGTACATAAATACTCCACTTGTTTCATCAGGGGTCTTCAGTCTGAAAATGCCCCAAAATTAATCCCACCTAAGAACTTCTTTGTTAAGCCAATCACAGAAAAAGGCAGATCTGCATAACCTCACATCTGTGGAGGAGCAAATTGCAGGTGGTGGAAATGCCAGGAACGCACCTCATCATTACAAGGCTGCCTAATGGCACCGTATCAGTCCAGAAGAGGTTCAGGTTCGATTCATCTCTGTAAACATGAAATTATACGCTCTGCAAGAGTAGCTGATTTCATTCTTAATGCAGATTGTACCCTTTTCGGAGGTCAGAAGGTGTTATCCGTTTTCCTGAGGGAAAATTGTTCGAAAGAAAGAGAAAGTAAACTCGCTGCCAAGGCTTTTCACCCACAGTGAAATGCTTTTCTTAATACCAAGGTGCTGTGAAACGATAATCTATTCTTTGGAAATACTGACTCTTCACAACAATGATGTAATTGCTATAGAAAAAAACTGTTCTGCTGCAAATATCACATTTTGGTTTCGGGCTTGTAAGTTTCAAAAGGACAAATGTACTTCCTTGTAGTTACTTGCTTCCCTTTTTCCTTTACATCATTATTTTGGGGGCGCTACTTGATCAGTTGTCATGGCAACTCATCGGGGGAAACTGACCCTGTTTCCAGGCTCAGAAAACAGCCATCACTTTCTCCATCTGTCATCAACTAACACATTTGTTGTACGTCTGCTTGTTTCTGAATATCTCGATCCCTCCACTTGTCTGACGAAAAATAATTATTTCCTGAAGGCATATGGGAGGGAAAAGTTGGAACACTTAGGCTTCTTTTTACATTAGCTGGATTAAGAAGACACTAAAACTGCACTCAGATATAGTTAATCTGGTCCTTGTTGACAAAAGAGTTAATTTGAAGCTCGCATTAAATCACACCAACTCCCCTGACAGTCTAGTCACAGAAACAGCAGCATGAATGAGGAGAATGGAGAATATATAATTCATTAGGGGAAAAGAACGGCTTCCATATTTAGAAGTGGCACTGCAGAAAAATGGGAGTGAAGTAAATGTATGTTGTTGAAGTCATGACACCTGCACAGAAAGCTGTCATGGTTTAGCGAATCAAAATTAAACATTTATGAACAGTCGCTGAACAGTGGTTGATTCTTTCCTGTGAGTCTGGAAAATATGAAAAACTGGAAAAATATGGCACCAGTTTTGAACTTTGATCTGATCTTACTTAGTAAAAAACAATAATTCAAATCAACATAGACAAAGAACTTTAAGTGAATTAATAAAATATTAATAAAATAGATATGATTAAAGGCATGTTTTCTTTTTACCCATACAGAATATAAAACTACTTTCAGTTATTGTTTAGAATGTAATATTTAAATGTATTTAAATATTAATCACACACACACACAGAAACAGACTTTGTGTTTAGCATTCATCTTTGCACATAAACTCAGGGTGAGAAACACTGGAAGGAGAGCATTGGTGGTCATTAATTTCCATGTCCTACCAAGTCTTCTGACCTGGATTGCTTTGATCAAACCATAGTCTAGTGGCCCTGTTTGCTGCATTATTTTGTCTTCATTATGCTGTTTGTTCAGTATTGATCTGTAGCAACTTTAATGCCTTCACATAATAACTCTATTTATATTGAAAATAAATCACACACACAACTTAACGATTTACTATGTGGTGACTTTTAAAGGTTATCGGTTGAACTTGATTTTCTTTAGGGGCATCAGAGTAAAGCTGGATGATTACAAACGCGTCACACTTGCCATGTGCCTTGTTCCTTAAACGTCCTAATTACGTACTACTTTGTGTTGATCTAGAACAAAAAATCTTAGTAGAAAAACATTATTTTTAGTTCAAACACGACAAAATGAGAAAATTTTGTCTTAGGCACTATAAATCCAATTTTATTAAATTCTGTCAAGAACTTTCTTTTTTTTTTTACAAATTCTTATATTGTTCTGCTTAAGTATTCCAGCTAAGAGGACAAAAAAAAAATGTTTGTGGCGATGTGTGAATATATCACTGCCACACACCTGTTCCTTCTGACAGATGAGGATGTATGGCGCTGTCAGTTTCTGTTCATCCTCAACATCCATCAAAACCACACACCTGAAATACTGGGAGTTAATATTTTACACAGGGTTTAATAAACCTACACATTACAACCAGTTAGTTTCTTCTGATGCTGCACTCAGTCAGCCACGTCAACATTAATGCAAATGCATTCATCATTACAGGAACACCTGAGCAGACTGTGCTTGACTGGATCCACAACTTTCATAAGGACAGACGTCCAATTAAACATTTAAATGCAAGACGAGCCATTCGGGCTCATTTTAGACGGGGGTGGAGAGGGGGAATCTCTGGCTCCAGGTAATGTGACAACAGGAGCATAAAGCTTCAACACTCTGGGTCATTAAACTGGGTCATCGACTCTCTAAAGAAAACCGCCAACAGAGACTGAAGTGCCGACAGCTGCATGTTCTGCATGAAGAAACCTTGACGTTTAATAAATATAACATGTTTAAAAAGAAAATTTCTGAAAACTGTGCTTATCGACAGACTTTTAAATCACCCCTAAAAACACAAGAACAATATTTCTACTTTCTTTTTGGAGGTCAAAAGCTGGAATGGTTCTGGGCACCACATGGCTCAGTGGTAACGCGTGTGGCCCATATTTAGGCTACAGTCCTCAACTCAGTTGTCACTAGTTCGATTCCCCGGTCTGGAATATTTGCTGCATGTGCTTCTGCCTTTACTCTTGTCCACCTACTGTTGAATAAAGGCTTCTAGTGTCATCTCAAGCTTAAATAAAATAAGCTTGAATGGCTGACCCTGTCCCATGGTCTGGTTGAAAAGTATTATTGAAGTAGCTGTGCAAATACAACAGGTTGCTCAAGTTAGCATCTTTTTAAGGATTTAGGAAAGGAAATCTTCATAAGTTTCTAAGAAAAGCAAACTCGAACAAACTCAGTACAGCTGAACAGAATATAATGCTGAAAAAAAAAACATTAAGATGCAACAAATGCTAAAGTCTGTCACATGCTAGCAGTGCTAGCTAAGATGACAAGCTAACACTACAAGCTAATGCTGTAATACTGATGTTTGAGCAATTTAAAAGGGTCAGTAAAGGATGACATAGGTTAACACTATGTGTTCAAATATTGCCTTTATGTTGTGATTAATAGTTTTTGCTCTTTTCTAGAGAGAACCCTGTAACTTCAAAAATATCATGATCTCCTGACCTGTGGATTCTGGTTTTGGCCGATACAGATTTTTTTTCTGAAATGTTGCTAAATATAGCAAGAAAGTTGCTGAATTAGTAACAGTGGGTTGACTATTGTTAATTACAAATGTGTAAATATAATGGGCTGGTCTATCAGTCAAGTCTGTCACGGTAGAGCAAAAGAGCACAGTGGCTGATTTCTAGACCTTAGTATCGACCAATCATCAATCTCCAAAATTAGGGACCGATTTATTGATGCACCCCTACAAAAAGTATTGCAGAGGTATTACAAATCGCCTTGAGAATTTTCTTAGAGTCAATACTGAGTCTGAAATTTTAGTTTCATGACAACCCTAGCAGGAGAGATGCATCACTCAGCAATCATCATCGGCAACCAGGAAGCCCCGGTGGGCCGACAGACACAAGAGCAGCCATATGCCCCACACAGAGGTAAGTTAACACTGAAGCACAGGTCAAGCCCGTAACCCAGTCCCTGTGGTGGTCATACAAATGCCCTGGAAGCGAGGCTTCCCAGCACCAAGCAGGAGAAAAACCCCTGCAAAGCTCCCAACATGCTGGGCAGGCAGGAGCTTAGTGAGGTAGATAGAAGAAACAAGAGAGGGAGGGCACATTCCCAACCCACCTGGAGGGATTCCCTTAAGAGCCCAGTTTAGTTTTGCAGTCAACAGTCGACCTGACACACCTCCAGAACCCATAGGCAGCCAGACAGGAACCCAGCACCCTGGGACACGGTCCGAGCACCTACACAAACAACAGCACACCATGGGGGCCGGCCCCCCGCCAACATTTTCCTCCTGGAACTGAGTAAATAGGCCATGGCATGTAAATTGTGACTTTTTTGAGCCGCTACGTATTCCAAGAGCTAATTGGTTGTACACTAGAACGGCTACTATGGAGAAGATTTGATAGATCCTACATGAAACTTATGCTAAGATCATTTCTACGTCTCAATCTACACCGGTTTTTGACAAATAATGCCTATTGTGTCCTAAATTGTTTTATTTATAGCATCGCTGCTCTGTTTGTTAATAACAATTTTAAAAAAAGCAAAAGGATGTGTGCGATAATTTGTCTTAATGAGAAGGATACGATTCTGTCTGCATGTCAATGCCGACAGATGGATCCCTGTTGGGAGCAAGTCGCTCTGTGTCTGTCTGCATGAAGAGATGAGCCACGGTAAATGTTCATCAGCCACCCTTATCTATTTTCTGTCTCAGTGGAGAGTGGAATGATGTGTAATCATCATCAATCTGCTCCCTGAACATAATAATGTTATTATTAGAGGAGTGTGGCTGCTCACAGCACAATACAAGTGAAGATGATGTGTATCTGTAAAGTTCAGGAGTGACTGTGTGGCTCTATCCTAATGATGAATAATCCCCTCTGATGGCAGATAATGGAGGCACCTGTGAGGACGACCTATGTAGCAGATCCCAGCATCGGCAGCGGCCTCCCTCTGCTTCAATCAGTCCTTTGTGGTTGATTTCCATGCTTTAGTTTCAGTTCCAGCAACTTTAGCCAGTGATATACTTATAATGTCCACAACTCATTTTTTTTTTACAAGATACTGGTGTTTAGAGGAAGAAAATGGAGCATTGGGACATTAAACAATATTCTTTTCCCCATTTTGTGTCAGTCGTCTGTTTTTAATATCAATGCACTGAAGCCTCAGCAGCCTGATAAGCATTTAGGGAATGATGACCATTTTGCTTAGAATGAGTAATTGAAGTAAGTTGTTTTGATACAGTCAAATGGTGTTCCTGAGATAACTTTGACTTACCAACTTTCAGTATAAATTAAATTTGACAGAAGTGAATTGGAACGCATGTAACCAAATTTGAATCTGTTTCTACGACTGGACTTATGTACTTCTGTATCTAAATGCGATCTGTTTGTCTTTTGAAGTGTCTTGAGATTACACCAGGCCACGCTACGACAGCATACTTTTCATATTTAATAGAAGAGGATAGGAATAATCCAAAGTTTATTTTCGGTGCAGCTGCCAAACTCATACGTTCTGTTGAGCCATCCGTCCCAGCAACTCTCAGCAGAAATGGCCTTAAGGGATTCTACATAAATAAAATTGATTAAATAATTGTCGGCCTCCTCTCGAGCACTGAATGTAAGCACTGAATGTAAGTGTGAACCTGATCTGTGTTTGGACTGTTTTCATTTAGTTGCGCTTTCTGACTTATCCCAAATATCAGCTTCTCCCAAACCTTCAACTTGCATGTCAGATCTAATGAAAAACCAAACTGAATTCATTAATAATTACTTAATTAAAGAACTTCAAAGTTTTCCTTTATTGAATTCGAAAAGACACCACCTGTTTTGTTAAAAAGAGAAAAAAAAAGAATAGGGAGGCAACTAGAGAATCAAACCTCATCCGATATTTGGAGGTAAAAATAAAAAAATAAAAAAATAAATAATGTTTTCTACTCCTTAAAGTGAGTTTTGGGTTTTGCTTAAGGCTCTGCTCCAACAGAAAACCATCAAGGAAGCTTTTCTGGAGGCCTTCTAATCAAATTCCAAATAATCTCACTACGTTTCCTTCTCTCGAACGACAAACCTCTTCACCTCTTCTCCAAGGCAAAGCCCAGACCATCCAACTCTCATTTCAGCCTCGTTTATCCTGAACCTGGTACTTTCAGTCCTGATCCGGCTCTCATAACTACAGCCCAGGCTTAGGATGCAGATGGATCTGTTAGGATCTGTGTTTTCTGTGTAGTTTTTCTGTTAGTCCAGTTTCCCCTGTGAATCTGTCTTCCCTGTTGATTGCTCCCAGCTGTATCCCGTTCCCTGATTACCTTCCCTGTGTATTTAACCCCACCTGTTGTCTTTGTCTGTGTCGGATCCTCGTCGTGTCTCACGTCTGTGTCTGTTCCTGTGCTGCCAGTGATTTTCTGTTGTCCCTCCTGGTTTATCATTAAATTATCTCTTATCATGACTACCTGGGATTCCCGGCGTCTCTCTCACCGCTCTCCTCAACCACACATCATGACAGGATCAGTAAATTCAGAGCTTAGCGTTTCACAGTCCGTCTTCACAACCAAATACCGGCGTAAAGCCCTTACAGCTCCAGGCAAGACCCGATCAATCTTTCCGTCTCCTGCTCCATCCATTGCACTCAAATTAGAAGGAACCTGTTTAGCTTGGTAAATACAATTATCCAGTTCTGTTGTCTCCTGAGGCTGAGTGAAAGCCAATAAACCAGATTATGAATTACAAGGTTATGTTTTCTGTACAATGAGTGGCTTTCAAGACGCAGCCTGAATCAACCCTTGATTTCAACCTTTCACTTCTCATTTAGATAAAATGGATTTCGTTTAGACAAACTAAACCATTTCAAAACAATAAGCTCACCTCTCGAAATGGGGACACTGTGTGCATTAAGACACGAGACAAAGTTAGTCTTAGACGTCTTTGGCTTTGAACAAGTTATTAAATGAACTTCCAAAATAATTAAATACCTAACCTCAACAGAAGAACTTTTAAGTAAACTAATATTCAGATAACAGGAGGTATGTTTGACCTTAACAACTTGATTTCAATATTAACTCTCTAAATCAGAGTTATTGTTTTCCATTCAGTCTTTAGTAGATTATTGACTGAGAAATTAATCTTCATTCTAAAACTACTTGACCAGTTGCTTTGCCAGATGTCCTTTGACATTCAGGTACACAACAAAACACTTGTTTAAAATATGAAAACTACTTTTCTTGACAGCACAAAACAATAGGAAAACACTGTCTTTATCAAATTTCATAAAAAAAAAAAAAAAAACATCTTCGGTCTGATGGTGAGTTTAGCTGTAGATAAGAAAGGAAGGATTCTGGTTCAGTGTGCAAACATCTCTGAGCCATGTTTCCATGCACACATGAAAACATTTTAAATGTTGCCTCCAGTTACGGCTGTGATGTTTGCATGCAATTGCTTTATGTTACACCGGCCCTTATAAAAACAGAACTCATTTATCAAACAAAGCCTGCATAGCTCTCACTGAAATAAAGGATATTAAACCATAAATCAAAACTGCCGCTCTAAAGTTTTTAGGGTATTGCTGTTATGTAAATGTATAGTTTTTTTTAAGACCTTTGAACTCCTATAGGTTTTCAAAAACAAAATAAACACCTCCCTGATTTGCAAAGTATTTCTTAAAACGTTTAAAAATGGACTAGCTCCAACTCTACACCCCTGTTTGGGTTATTATAGATAAATTCATAAATATGTGAAACGCCTGCATGCTGCCGGAGGTGGATTGGTTCACCTGGCTGAGAGACTGCTGTCCACACAGGAAGTCATGTTTTTCTCAAGCTGGTCTTACATCAGCCCTGAACGATGTTGAACTGTGTAAGGATTTTAGACGCCTCTGTGGAAACACACACAACCAAAGGCCTGATAAAAAAAGAAGTTTGGGTTTCTGAAAAAAAGGTTTTGCAGGTCAGGTAGAGGGGCAGATGGCCAGGATGACCACCAGAGAACATTTTCTCATTCCAATCTAAAGCAGGCTTGGTAACAAAGTAATTATTTCAGGATGATAATGCATCGATGCTCAGTGCAGACGGCATTCAAACTTTTTCTCAGGAAAAAAGATCAGCTCAATAACATAGCCAGCAAATATCATATCTATCAGTGGCTAAATAAGGATGCTGCAACTCGCTTTAAGAATAATTTTGCTTTATTCATTTTATTTGACAATTTAAAGAATTTAACAGGTTTGAAAAGTGGGAGTTTGTCAAGTCATGTAGTATGATGGATTTTGATTCATAACATGTTTTATTTTCCCCCCACAAAGGTGCGCTTTCCAAACCCAGACACATTTTAATAAGCCATAATTTTAGCTTTTAACAATTTTGAGCTCCTACAAAATGTACTGAAGCAGTTTTTTTTTTTTCACAGAATCTCACATAACTGAGACTAACTGCAAACAAAGCTGCAGCAGAAGCAAAAAATCATCCATTCGTGTTGGGGAAGCAACTTCTGTCGGTCATCAGGGTTTTGGAAAAACACTTTTGTGAGTGGTAAAGTAGGAGTGTCTGTTTATTAGCAACAGATGCTGTACTAGATGCCATCTGCGCGGTGGACATCAAATGTAACTCGACAGGAAAAATCAGTGGAGTGTGTCAGAAATACAGAAGCAGCTGAGATACGGGAACAGAGGTGAGACTGCACGTGTGAGGGGGAACAATGAGGGAAAATACTATTCAAATATGAGGCAAATGGCTCTGTTGGATGCAGAGGAGACTCTCTTCTGTCACTCAGAAGATCTACTGTTCTGACAAGAAACACTTCATCAGGCACTCAGTTTTGTTCTGACATGCAATGCCTTGCAAAACTAACAAAAAAAACCAAACCAATCAGGGGACAAAGCAATGTGGCAGTGTGCAATGTGCATCTGTTGATTAAACGCCCGTTTATGTGCATATAAAATAACACGCACATCTTGTTTGTTTTGTCCAAGTCTGAATGTTTACTTCATTTGATCATTTCCAATGTTTGTCTGTCTCCGTTGCGTTCTCTGCCTGTTTCTGTTTTTTAACTCCTGCAAAGCACTTTGTGTTACACTTGCCTGAAGGAAAAAGAAAAAAAAAAAGAAAAAAGTTCACCCCATTTCCCCAGTGGACGAGCAAAACCATCAGCATCAATGCAGTTCATAACGAGGAGACTGCGAGTTGAACACACCACTGTTGAAGCAAACTAAGCTACTCTGGCACAAAAGATGATATCTGTTAGACTAGAACAAACCAACAGTCCCTTCACTGAGCTCAGCTGGTAGGCGACACCTGAGTGCAAAGCAGAAACTGAGGGAAACAGCTGCACAGGAATGCTTCTGGGAGGGGGGGGGCGGGGGAGGGACTTTAGGGGGTTAACTTTGGTGTCATGGCAACAGCAGGTCATTAAGCCTCATGGGAGGAGAACAGAGGTATGCTGTAACCAGGGGCAACTGAGATGTTACTGAGGTTTGTGTATTCTTGTTAAGAGAAAAAGGCTTGGGGCCTTATTACAGAACATGTCTGGATTCCCCCCTTGATCACTCCGTTGGTAAAACGCAACTAGAAAAACGGAGTAAACTTCTGGTTATGAAATGCATGTCTACATGCAGGTGAATAACAAGCTTTACCTGAGCAATAAATTCAGAGAAGTCCAACAATTGAAAGGAAAGCGATCAATAAACAGACTAAATAACGAAGAGACCTTTAGAGCAAGTTATTATGCAGATGACACATTAATTCAGACACACCCAGCAAGGCCACTGTGTTAATTATACGGCACATAAATGTCATGCCTTAAGTGCCCCTGTTGCTTTAAAGCTCACAGCAGAAGACCCCCACTCTTCCAACGAAGCACACAGACAGCGTGAACAGACAAACCACAGTGCATAGCACAGATTCAGAGTGGCGGCTCCCAGCCACCGCCGCTGCTCAATAAACACAGAAGCAAGTTGAGCTTCAGCAGCTACCGACTGGTTCCTTCCCAATATAGTGTAGAGCCCATGGAGGAACAAATACGTCAGGTTTTGTTCAAAATGAGAGTCAACTCCACCTTTCGTCTGGCGGAGCTGCGTTCGCACAAGTGAAAGTCTGCTAAAGTTTCCAAACTAACATGCTCCCAATGAGAACCACCACCAATTATTAAATCATGAATTAACAGATTGATCTCAAATTTTGGAAAGGTGATTTCTGTTTCACAGTATGCAACCAGGATTACTGCCGGACCTGTAGAATCATGGAAACTCTTAAATATAACCTATTTGACAGCATGAAGTAGGCTAAAAGATATGAAGGAGCAGCAAAAAAAATAAAAAAATAAAAAATCTGAAATAATTTGAGAACAAATCAAACTATCATTCCTTCAAGAGTCTGGAAAGGGTCACAAAGACTTTTACAATGCTTTGGGACTTTGGGTTTTAAAAAAAAAATACTAGTCACTGTCCACAAATAGAGAAAATATAGAATTGTGATTCCCCCCCCCAAAAAAACAGCATTTCAGGCAAAAAAAAAAATCTCACACAGATAATCCAACATTGTGGGTTATAATCCAGGCTTGCTTTGCTTCTTCAGGATGGAAACATGAATTCTGTCTTCTAGTAGAAAATCCTGAAGGAACGTGGATCTGGAGAACACCAGCAAGTCCACGTCTAAGACCTATTTAATGTCTCATATTCATTCAAAGGCCAGTGGAAAGAAATTTCCATAATTCTTCTCTTGTGGGGTGGCTGTGGTGACGCAGGGGTTAAACACAACCCACAGCCATAGCAGCTTCTGAACCATTTGCAAAAGCTTCAAGGATGATTCATTTAACCATATATAAAGAATGAGAATAGTCTACAAGAGTGGTCAGACAAGCATGACTAACCTTCTCAAGAGCCTTAAGTGAGAGTTAAAGCTCTGATTTAGCAATAAGTCATAGCTGGAAAAGACTTGACTTGATGACAGCACTTATGTTTATCCAACTAAAGAAACATCCAGATAAACTTCCTATATCCTCACTGCAGAACAGAAAAATATCGGCACTAATTTTCTAATAGCAGTTGATTATTAGTTAGCAAATCTCACTGGTTGTCAAACTTGTTAGATATTGTTAATATCCAAGTATGAATGTCATTATTTAGTAGAAAATAAGTTCCTGGTTGACTGTTATCTGCTGTGGTTCATATGGAGAGTTCAAGAATTGTTCTCCACAACTCTTTTGATCGGGTCCTGATTAAACAAAAATCAATGCGATCAAAAATACACTGCATATGTCCATGTTTATAAAGAAATTAATGCAAAGATGTTGAGTACCACTAAAGGTTTCAAAACTACCACAACTTGTGCTTCTAGCACAGTTTGAGAACTATGGATTTACAGAAGAACTCAATGAAATTATTATTAGATGCCGTTTAACTTTGGAGTGTGATATTCTTTATCATGCCTAGGATGGACTGACGCCCACAAAGGGAACCTAAACGAAGAAACAAACTGGTTGCCCTTCTGGTTGATTGAGTGTTAAACTGTCGTCCTACTATTTGGATACTAACTAAACAGAAATCTGAACAGTTAAGGGACTGTAAACTATCAGGGTCCATTTTCCATCCTAAACTAACACTGTCATTGTGTTGAGTCATGATTCAGCCCCACCAGTGGAGAAAAAAACCCAAACAAAAACCTTTTATAAGTCCAGCTACAGATAAAGATAAAAAAAAATAAAAAAAAATCTACTTATGACTAGAAATCTGTTCGATTCCCCATCTTTTTGTTTAATAAATACAAAAACTTCATAATACTTTTCACTCAGTGCTTCCCTTATCAACTAACCCTCGGGTACACATAAACACCCACATAATAAACGGCAGCCTGCAGAATAATTCGGCGTAATCTATTCGGGGCGCAACGCCGCCCTGATCTCATCACTGCTTGTTTGTTCAGTTTCTCAAGAGGGTTTCAAGAGAGCATGTGCGTGTGAGGGGGCGAGCTGGTTGAAAAGGTCACATCAGCGAATCGATGATTGCCTCTCATATTTCCAGCAATAAAGCAGAGAATCTGATTGGACTGATTAAAGTGCTTTGTTCATGATTGCTTGTTTATACTCAATTTCTTTGGGCTTTTAGTTCTTATCTTTTTTTTTTTTTTTTTTCTTGCCCAAAATTTGTTCGGCAGCAGTCTCTAGTTCAAGTACTTGAAAAATGTTTTATAAAAATGAGGGAAAGTTTAAAAGAAAGTGATAAAAGGCAGTTTTTACAAACAAAAAGAAGTCGATTTTCAGATTCTGATAGTTTAAGTTTGATTAAAATTAAAGGGTTACTGTAGGCGAGCTGTTCTCTTCTCTTATTTTTCTGTCACAGTGAGGAGAAAAGCTTAAACAGACTTTTAGAAGGAAGGTATAGATAGCTGAGAGAAGATGAGAGAACCGACAAGTCCAAATGGACTGCATTCCCACAGGCAGCTCTGATATATTTCTTCACAAATATCAATGCCAACCTCACAAGTAAAAAGTTGGCACATTTCAACTTCTTGCGTAGCAGGACTAACCGGAGTCCTTCCTAGTTTTTTTTTTTTTGTTTAGCAGCTACCTGCAAACCTAAAGAAACGGTTGAAACTCTCTCTATGCCAGGACTCTAAAGGAAGCGCACACCTTAAATATACAGCTGCTAAAACTACAGAGTCCCAAGGGCAGCCATGATGGAATATATGAGAGCTATCGTGTTGCCATGGCGATCCCCGCCTTTTCCAGAACCCGAGCAGTCGTTCTACCCAGCAGACATGTCTACAAATTAAGCTTCAATCCATAACCTCAAAATGTATTGAAAGAAAATGTCGGAAATATGTCTCTCTCTCTCAGGAAACACGTTTATTCAACTACATTTTGCAGAAGATCTGGAAGGATGATGAAAACATTTACTTCCAGGTCTGAAGAATAAAACAGACGTTATAAATAATTTGAGCAACAAATTTCAGTCTGGGTGTGTAAACGTTATGCCCTGAGGCATAAATGTCATGAAAGCCGTTAATTTTGGGCTTTAAATTATATGTTGAACCCACAAAAATGATGACACCTTTAGTGTTTTTTAATGACACTAAAGCAGTATTATTCCCACGACTATGTGCAGTGCACTAAGTACCACTTGCAGAAAAACAGACTCTCAGAATCATGCCACCACCACCATGCTTGACAGCTGGTGCAGTGCAAAAGCTTTATAATGCAAATTTGAACTTTTTGGGCAGCCCCTGCCCACATCACAATGAGACAAACCGATGAAAAATATAATAAAACTTTAAAAGATTTTGAATTATATGTAGGTTGCATTAGCTTTTTTCTAAATATTGAGCCACAGACCTTTTTTCAGTGAAAACAAGGAACTGATTTTGACCTAATCCACTGAATATCCTCTCCAGTTCCAGGTGAATATTTTTTTAAAAACTAATTTCAGCAATTCAATTTTAAAAATGAAGCTAATTCTCTGGAAACAGTGACGTGTTTCACAGATTTGTCTTTATCAATGCTATAGCTTACAGTTGATGAAAATTAAGAAAATGTCAATGTTATGAAAAAGCTACATTAAATGCAGAAAGTCTTTGGCAACACTTCATTTGAAGGGGTGTGCATAAGACTGATATGACACTGTCATAAACATGACATATCATCTGTCATGAACATAAAGAAGTCTTTATGAATGTTGTCATGAAGTGTCATTCGGTAAATAATGACACTTTTAATGCAAAGTTGCTCTAAATGTTGCACTGAAACTTCATTAAAAATGGCAACTTTGCATTAAATTATCATAATTTACAAAATTATGCAAAGTTGGTAGCAGATGTTTCATGCTTATGACAGTGTCATGTCAGTCTTATGCACACCCTTTCAAATAAAGTGTTACCAAGTCTTTTAAATTATGCTCCTGCACTGTACAATATGTGCACTTATTGCTTGGTTGGGGTTTGTTTTGCATGAATTACTTTACCAGTGCTGAGTGACATGGAGGCAATCAGTCTGTGGTTCTGCTGAGGTGTTCAGCAAGTTTTGGAAAGGATTTAATAGCATTTTTCAGCTTGTCTCCATTGTTGGCTTCGTTTCATTTTCCTCTTGACAATAATCTATAGATTCTCACTGGGGCTTAGGTCAGACCGGTCTGCTGGCCAAATTGGTCATTAAACCAGCTACTGGTACTTTTGGCAGAGTGAGCAGGCACCAAGTCCTGGGGGGAAATGAATTAAGCATCTCCATAAAGTTTGTCAGCAGTGAACCATCACCAGCAGACATCATGGGTCTGCTCTGACAGCAGAACCTTCTCACTGGACCTGAAACAACATCGATTGTGCCTCTCTGCTTTCTTCCTCCAGAGTCTGGTTTTTAAATAAAAACAAAATTTACTTCCATCCAAAGAACATTTTCTTCTTAATCCAGGTAAGACACTTTTGTTGTCTCTGGTTCAGGAGAAGCTTTACCCAAGGGTTGTAGTTCATGTACCGGATTCCTCCTGTGTGGTGGCTCATAAAGCGCAGCCTCAAGATTCAGGTCTTTGGATTCTTCCCTAAAGGAATGGGTTTTCCCAGCTGTAGTTACCCCAACCCCCATTTCTTGTGCACCTTCATTAACTAAACCTTTTCCTTCCATTAATTTGTTTGGATGTCGCACTAACAGCTTCTTCTGTGACAGCCTTTTGTGGTTTATCCTGTAAGTGGATAAACTTTTGTGGTTTGTCCTGTAAGCGGAGGAAATCACTCACTGTCTGCAGGAAAAAGTATCTGTAGTTTTCTTCATGACTGAATAGACCATAACAAAACATTTTTGTAACACTTTTGTGGTATTCCCATCTTCTAGAAATCAATAAACTCAGCACAAATAAGGATTCAAAATATTACTTTGTGAAATGCATCTATATCATATTAGGGTGTTTTATATCCAACTAACTGAACTCACCAAAACCTTTTTTTTTTTTTTTTTTTTTTTATTGTAGGTCTGATCCCAACACAGTGAAGGGCAGAAAACACCAGGTGAGGAAAAACGTCTTCAAAGAGCGTCTTAACGTTCGGCCTTTGATCCAAATCCAGAAGACCGGGACAGCAATCCTCCTCTATTTGCCTGCTGTCACGGTCTCTTACACAACCTGTTCAGAAACATTTTTCCACCCTTTTTCCATCACATCTGCCCTGTTAAGATGTTGACCTTTTAATCATAATTTATATTTAAGTTAGGTCAGCCTTGACTTTTCTCCACATGACGTTCACATATGCAAGTGGAGTGCCTACAAGGTCAATGACTACCTCCATATTTGACACCCCTGTTCATCTTCTTTTTGATGTTTTAATGACAATGACAAACGGCCTTGACCTGACAGGCCGTTTCTTTCAATAATAAAAAAAGTAGCAGAGCTAACATTGTGGAAGTATCTTTGTTTTATCAGCACAAGCAGAAAATTATGGAATAGACGACACCAGAAATACCAGACGATATTGAATGCAAATAACTCTCTTAATAGCACAGTAGTGCCAATGCTATGGTACTTTTTTTTTAGTTTTCTTCAGAGCTAATTTTTCAGACTTTCCTCCTTGTGACTCTGACGGAGCTATTTTTCCATCCAGCTCATCTGTCTCTCTTGCCTCTGTGGGACTTGTTAGCGGCATTGTACTGTGATTAAAGACTGCAGGTAATTAGATACACATGACACCGATCTGACTGAAGACCAGCAGAACTGCCAGCAGACAAAGCTAATGTTCCAGTAGGTGAATAGTCACAGGAACATTTTTCAAAATGAAAACGAACTCTCAGCACGTTATGCAGATATCTCATTTTGACAATCACTCCAGTCATTTCAACTGACCGTTTCATGGTAATTAGCAACTCATTAGCATGAAAACACATAATGGTTTTATATTTCCAGACTATAAGTGACTCTGGAATATCAGTGAAAAAATGTCACGAAGAAGGAAAAAAAACAAAAAAACAGTCACGTTTATTTTGAATTTATCAAATGCGACAGAGATGGTTGCAATACGCGAAGCGATAACACAAAATGGCTGCAAAGTAATTCATATTCATCTCCATGACAACTACCTGGGCGTGGAGACGTCACCGCATCCCTCACAAGCCTCTCCTGGCACCACGTTGTTTAAGAACCCATATGTGGAAACGTTCCTCCAACTCTGGCCATCTTGCTTTTGGCCAACGATTAGCTTTCCTTGTAGCTGCAGACAGCAATCTTTACTCCTTTGCTCATGTCCGTCAATATTAACATTTAAAGCAACAGTTAAAAAAAAAGGTCATAAAAAGGAAAAAGAAATAAAACATGTACAAATTGAACCTGACTATAAGCCACAGGACTAGAAAAACTATGAAAAAAGCGTGACAACTTTGCAGTGGCAAACGGGAAGAACAAAAATGATTTCATGACATATCTCTACACTGAAAGTCTGCCTTAAAATGAAAGGTGTACAGCACTCAGGGATTTGCTTGTCGTCGTGTCCCAATCAAACTACTCCCAAACAGCCTGAACTCAAAACTCAGTCAGCACTTTTCTGGAGCCATTAGTCCAAACTGCCAGGTTTATGAGAAGCAGATGAAGTGCCAAACCGAGGGACCAGCTGGCTGATACCAAGTGCATCTGTTAGGGAAGCTCACACACAGCCTTACAAGCTTGTTAATTACTTCCTGGTAGTTACAATAGTGGTTCATTTAAAAAAAAAAATTGTTTTGGCATTTTAGAAGAAAACCATTTTTGACAACAATCAAAACAAGAAATATAAATAGTGAGAATGTATGTCTACCAAATTTTTAACTACTTCTGGGAAATGTCTAGAGCTCTCAGTCTTGCTATACTGTCATTCTGTTGAATAAACCAAACACTTGAAACCCATCAGCAATCTGCTCCGCCTTCACCTTTACAGCACCGGTCACCCTGACGCCTTTCCTCACTGTTCACTCAAACTTTTGCTTCCCTCCACTTGGTGTATTTACACTTGCTCTTCAAATACTGCAGAGACTGTTGCATCACTGCAGCTTCTGTTGCTTGAGTCTCTTCACCTCTGCGACTATTTTCGTCTGTTTGAAGGTTATCGTTGTGCCTACAGTCACACCCACATTCTGTTGGGTGCTGCAGTCATTTCAGCTACTTTTATAAGTCTTCTGGTTAGAAAATCTTTTATAAAATAACAGTTTTTAATAGCTTTGCTCTAATCCACAGAAGAATTAAAATGTCCAACAATGCTAACAAGGTAACTGATGATTGTATGTGATGTTTACTGTCATTGAAACTAAATCAAACGTATTAACTTTAAGCCTTTTCTGAAAAAGAGGGTGATTTGTTGAAGCAAACATGGCCTGTTTCTTAGTAAAGAAGTTACGTTTGATTATTTCCTTGTTGTGTTCACCTCATCATCATACACACAAATGCAAATGTTTCCAAAGTCCATTTCACAAACAAGACCAACAAATAAAAGCCAAGGTATCAGTTCAAGGGGTCATTTCTACTGAAGGAAGCTTTTATCCAAAAGGACAAAGAAAAATCTAGAGTTAAAAATTTGTGTAAACTCTGAGCACCTCCTGTTACCCCCGGCTATGACTTGCCAGGCTGACTCCCATTTCAATATGGCCGCTCCTCACATTAACAATACAAAGATGTAGTGGAATATGTGTCTGAATTCATTGTTGCATGTAGCTCCTACAAACTGTACAAATTAAAACTGGAGTTTACCTACAAAACTAAAGCTTAAAATTATGTCCATAAGAGTTACTGAGAACAATGTCTATGGGCGATGTCATGTTGAAATCGTCTATGTTAACTGGAATGCTACGTTGGGTGCGACATCAAACCCAACTCAGAGTTCTGATTTCTGAGGTAACTGGAACACAGCACATCACACAAAACCACAGACACTGTCCCATATCTAGAGCAATAGAGGCTAGTAGGTTAAAAGGGGATTTTTTTGATCCAAAAAAAAAAAATGACTCATATAATTAAAGAAAGAGATGTTCCACTGAGAATCTCCCTTAACAATTCAATAAGGGTGTTTTCACGCGTGATAGACTGGTAGACTCGGTTCAATTTGGGACCAAAATTACTACTGTTGACGAATTTTCAGTTGGTGCAGTTCTCTTTCACACTGCACTGTGTCAAACGGTCCAAACTGGTTGAAAAACCTGTTCACCTCCTCGCCTGTGGGGGCGGTGAACCAAGAACTACTGAAGGAATTGACACAAAAACCTCAGAAGAAGACCAGCGCAACAAAATGTAAACAAAAATGGAGTAGCGTCAGATTTTAGTGGTAGTAGGATTTCTTTTTTGTCTCTGGAAAAAGACCACGAGCCATGCATTGCGTCATAGTTCGCTTCCTGCTTTTGGTCTCTGGTCCGCTTGTATCCGTACGCATTTGAACCACACCAGAGTTCACTCCAGCCGAACAGAAACCTAGGTTTTTAGGTGGACCAGAGTTCGCTTGTGCATTCACACCTCCCCAAACAAAAACTGGACTTTCTAGATAAACAAACTAGAGTTAGATTAAAGCGGACTAAACAGGGCTGGTGTGAATGCAGCTTTAGACTTTTTCAATGAGATACAATGAGCCAGACTGTGAAGAAATCCAAAGCACAAATCATCCAGAAATGAAAGCCAAAGGAGGATGGTCAGTTTCATTCATGTAACTGTGCGTGCTGTGTCGACAACCAGGGACAAACAGGCCTCCATCAACTCAGCTGGCCTTCTGTCTTTAGGTCACACACTGAGGTGATAATTAGTAGATGGCTGAAATACACAAATGAGAGGAAACCAGCTTAAAAAATATTAAATGTGCATATATAATGATATCAGGTCTGCCGCTGAACTGGACCAGGTAGGGATGATTCACCTGCACAGCTGTTTTCATTGATTGTCTTGTCAGACTGTTTCCAGCTGACACAGACAACTGAAAGTTGCTTTTATTATTATCATACAGTTTGGAGAAATCATTTTGGAGCACTGTTTTATGCTCTTAATGGACTTCTTTTTTTTTTTAACAGCAGTTGAACTTCCAGAAGAGGAAATGAACTATAAAAATTATTTTACGGCATTAAATTAGGCTAAAGTTTTTCATCAACAGCTTTTAGACAGATTAAATGTCTAAATGCTGAACTTGAGTATACATTTATAAAATGAAAGTTTTGGTAAATATTTTTCCCGAAAGATGAAGAAGACACCACAACACATCTGACATTTAATCTGTCATTTCTTGCAATTAAATATTTTATCATGCCCCTTTTTTAACATTTAGATAAGTATTTTGATGTGCTCATTTGCATTTTCATTTCCAGATTTTCAGAAGAAGTTAACTGAATTGACATTTGGAGAGACGCTGAACACACACACACACACAAAACCTCAAGGATGAACTTTATCCATCTTTCATTTTCCCCATAGTGCAACTCCTTAATATCAAAGTCTTGATGGATAAACAGATTTTAGTGTGTCCTTGAAACATTCAGACATCTAATCAGTCACAATGACCTGACTCCCAAGACTCGCTGCAAATGAAATGATAAAATGATGAAAAAAACAATCTCGTAAAAAAATAAAAACAATGTTACATACTGCAATAAACTAAAATAGGCTGGTACTCCAGCTTAAAAAAGCATCAACTCAGATAAAATGTCATTATATAGTCACAAAGTTTTAATTAAGTAATTTACAAAAAAAAACAAAGTAGAATGTATAACCTAATGTGAAGATGATGTCAGCGATTACAGAAAACGTGTTGTTGTTGCAGCTGCTGCCACTTGTTCGTACTGTGAACTACAATGCTGTAAAATGATGCAACTATTTCAAAGACTGACTGGTTACATAAAAACTCCACCAGCTGCATAAAAATGTGTGCCAGACGTACGCTGTATTACAAGTCTAAGCATAAGTCTATAACCGAGCAACGTTGAGCATTTATTCCACAACGACATATTTGCTGGTTGTATTTCTGATCGACATGAACACACATACACACACACGCACACGAACGCACTCCTCGGTTTGGAGTTTCAGCAGCCTAGAGTTACGCAGAGTGAATGTGAAGTCAGACTTTGACCAAGTGCACCTGAATTCTCACCCCGACACATGATACTGGCTCTTACTCCCTCGCTCATCTTTATCTCCTCGCCATCTTACCCCTACAACTCTCTTTTTTTTTAACAAACTCTCCTCTCCCTGTTAGCATCTTCCTTCCCTCACACTCTCTCATTAAAACAGTTCCCCGGTCCTCACCCAGGAGAGAAGAGCACAAGGGTAAAAATAGCTCTTCCTCGGCTCATTTTCCCTGACCCCCCCCCCCCCTCCAGCCTGCATACTATGCATCAAATAACAGCTTTTCCCTGTAATAACCATCATCGTATCTCACCAAGGCTCTTTTGCTATCTGATGCTACAGCAATCCCTCGCAAACACATACTTGCATCTGCCTTTTTAAAGACTTTTTTTCTTTTTTTTCACCTGGAACTGAGTTGCTGAAACACCCCGAGAGGCTGCTATCAAAAAGTCTCACACAACCCGACAGCTCGTTTGTGAGAGCTCCTTATGCAAGAGGCCGGCTCTCAGAAAATGTGATCAGCGGGATTGAAAATGTGTCCTGACTAACGTTCTGTATCAGAGAAGTTGGTAATTAGGTGCAGGCATTTAAAATGTTGTGAGTTGGAGATGCAGAAGCACAATCACATCAAACCCCCCGGCGAGATGGGAGCGTCATCCACAGCAAGGATGACAAAAGGGGGGGAATAATTTCTGTTTGCCGAACTTCAAGCAGCGGGCTTCCACCGAGACAGATGACTACGACCAATTATACCCTCCCGGTTGGACACAGATATGTTATTTAGAGATAAATCTTGGGGATCTGTGCAGCAAAAGGAAAGAATTCCATCCACACTTGCAAAATCAAACACGTATTTAAAGAATAAATGACCATCTGGCTGCAGTAAAACGCTTTTTCTGGGGTTTAGTGAATAGAGGAACAAGAAAGAAGAGGTTGAAAAAAGGGATAAAAACAGGATGGGCAGGAAAAGAAGAGACACTATCACATGCCAAAGGATATAAACAAGCTGCTTGCTGGCAAAACTGTACAAAAAACACCCTCTGAAAACCCTCCAGTGTCCCTGGATGCAAAGATAAATGATAGGACGATGCTGCAGCAGCTCCCCCAGCAGACAGTTTTCAACAACCAAAAAAATCACGTGACAGAACTGAAGCAGAACCCATTTCCCTCTCTCTTTGCTTTGTCAAAAAAAGCCAGGCATTCTGTCAGTTTCTATAAGTTATTCTTGATTGATAATCTCAGAAGGTCAATAAGGTTTTTCTTTTAAGCTTAGATGCTTTTTCATCAGTTTGCATCCAGTTTCTCAAACAGTGTGTGCAATAAACTATGGAGGAAATAGTGTAAAGGTGTAAAATCCGGATTTAAAGAGAATAGAAAATAATCCAGCATTAATCTGAGATGCATCAACCTTTACTTGATAAGCAAGTTTTTAGTTAAACTGCAGTAGGCAACTTTTATTTAAAAAAATGTTTTTGATATATTTGTTAAAACTGTCACCAAGTCCTGACAGTATAATTTGAAACAATCTGTGAAAATTGTGATCTTCTCTGTGGACTGTCAATCAAGCTCATGTAAGCGCATCCACACCCTAACCGTTGCTCTCCGCTGCAGTTCAGTTACTACCCCAGCTGTGAATGCGCATGCTAGTAAGCATGGTCAATAATGAAAGTAAGTAAACAGATTTCCTTGTCAGATGCCAGCGCAAGTACACATGGATTTAATTCTGAAAACTAAGTCAAGTTTTCTCACGTCGCAGTACGAGAGTCTGTCAATGTAGACGAAGTGGGAGAGCAACGGACAGAATAACATTTGAAATTTGAGAGGTACACTATATTATATGACACCAATCATCCCTTTTTTTTTTTTTTATAGGCAATCTTGTGCAATCACAAATTTCCACACACACTTCTCTGAGCACCGCTGGAGTTTGAAGTGAAACAGAGACACATGCAGTTTAAATCTGGTGCTAGGTCATTTCTCTGGAAATCTTGAGTTTGTAACACTCTGTGGGGGGAGTTTGAGCAGTGCATACACAAATCTGCCTGATTGACTTCGCTAAGAGCCTCTTCCTGACTTTGAGCGGTGTATTTCTGCAGATGGCTGTAGGACCACAGGGAGGAACCAGAGGAGCTGGTTTTCAGAGATCATCAGTCTCATGTTATACTGTCAGGACAAAGTCACATTTCTAACACATTTTTATAAATTTACCTACAGCAGCTTTAATTGCTCTTTGGGAAACAAGTGAAAGGTTCATAGAGAAACGTCTAAAGAGTTTCATAAAACTGCATTAAGTCATAATCTTGATGATAAGGCAGACATTGGTCTTTTAATCATACAAACCACTTCTTAATATTTTAACATTTTAGAAATGTTTGCCTTTATAAAATATAATTTGAGTTTTCATGCTATTTTGTTGCTTGGGAACATTTCTAAAATATGTGAAACACAAAATTCAAACACATTTCCAATTGCATTTCTTAACTTTAAATAGAAAACCACCAGAATCCAACATTGGCAAGTGTGTTTTGGTTTATAGCTGCCAAAAATAAATGACTAGTTTACAATTTTACTCACCATCTTTGTCGGCTCTTCTGAATATCTGTGGACAGAAGATAAGAGAGGAAAGTTAGTCGGAGAGAAAACTGTGGTGAATATTGTGCTAAATACAAATGCGTCAATTTTAAACCACTTTTTGCAGTGAATACTCATAGATTGCTACCAAAACAGTCCTAAACCACCTAGACATCAACTCCAATAGACCCCTGAAGTTGTGTTAAGCTATCTGACACTAATATGTCAGGAGAGAAAAGTTCTCTAGGATATGAGATGCTTGACTGGATTGTCATCTAGAGAATTTGGAGGCCACATCAAACCCTCAACTTACCATTCCTCAAACTATTCCTGACTGGCTTTGGTTTTGTGGTAGGTTGCTTTATACCCTGCCTGTTACCTTCCTATGCAATTTCTCTCGATTCACTATTCGCTTCACTGCACAGTCTAGGTTTTCTCCCACTGACTTGGATTCCCTCTGGTAGATTTTCTACCGAGCCAATCAGAGAACAGAAAGACAAGTTGTGAACGATGACGATAAGTTTCTGCACTGTTTTAGAATTGTAGTCTGTCTGTAGTTTTATCATCGGCAATGGAGAAAGTGAACAAAGCCATTCAGTCTGTGTTGGCCAAATATTCCAAATATCTTCCTCTTTAACCTCAGCACTTCTCGGTTGACAGTGGAAAATGGTTGTTTATAGCGCAGGCAATTTTCAAAGAGCTTCTTAGTGCGGAACTGGCGCGTTCCATACATCACGGCCAAACGTTAGAGATTAGGTAAAATTTTAAACTTAAGCAGAGTCTAAACCTCCAGGAAGCAATCGTTTCTCAGTAGCCAAGGCTTGAGACTCTCTGTATGAAGGGAAGCATGGAACAAGGGACTGGATTTACCAAGACTACGTTATTCTGTTGAAAGAGGCCACAGAGTGCAAGATATCCATTGAATCAACATGGCTCCGCATCCAGATAGATGGCAGTACTGATGGTTTCCCCAACATAACATCCCCCATAGTACCACACTCCCTCTGCCTGATTGTTTTCTAATAATGTAACTTTATACCATTTGTTCCCCTTAAAACATGTTAATTTAAAAGCAAAAATTCCAAGTTATATTCAATTCAAATTCCTGATGGTAGCTTTACAGCATGCACGAGCTGTGCAGTGCAAAGAATAACAATGTATATTCTAAGACAATTATTAACTGTACTGTGCAATTATTAACTGTTTTCTTCTAAAAACAAGTTTTCTTGAGCAGAAAGAGTTCACAAAACTGAACTGAAATAGTGTATGAATAGGTAGCTAACTAATTAGAGCTCATGAAAACAAAATATGTATGTTAGAGCTGTTTAGAAAGAGAAATACTTCATACACCAATTGGTAAACACAGGCAACTGTTATTACCTTGAAAGCCACCCAAGAGGAAATCCTTTTTATTGCAATGTTAACAGAATACTTAAATTCTACTGAGTGGAAATAAAGCCAATAAGAAAACATGTAGGTCATCAATCAACCAGTTAGTGTTTATTTTTTTTTATTTGACTCCGTCAGAAGGCCTGAAAGGAGGCAGCTGCTTATTAGCATATGAGAAACTCTTAGACTTGAAGTTCATGAGCATAAAACACTCACCAGACAAATTCACTGACCTACAGCTGACTGATTATGTACTGTGTGCGGGTGGTGCACCACATTAAGCTAATTTATAGCTTCAGCCAAGGATTCCTCCCACTGTGGATCTGAAAATGTCAGAACGGCTACTTTCATCAGTGTTTTCTGAGAGCCATATGAAGTGTACCTGCTGAGGAGTGCAGCAGAATAACGAACAGGAGGGCAGACGGAAAGACAAAGTGAGCGGCAGCAAAGGGCAAGCTAAGAAAAAGAGCAGTCGAAAATAAAATCGAGGCATCGCAACAAACCAGATCATCATTAACTGTTCCTTTAAAATAAATAAAAGGTTTCATACACATTTTCCATGTCAGAGTTCAAATTTTCAAACTCAATTTTCCAGAATTATCAGTAATTTTTAGGCCATTTTAAAAGTTCACTATGAATACATGGTTTATCTTTTACAGTGCTAAATCTTTAAACAGGAAATTTGCACAAAGTAGGGATGAAGGAAGAGAAGATGGAAGGAAGGAAGACAGGAGGAAATAAAAGAAGAACGTATTTACCTACATTGATACTTTTCAAACTTCATTTTCTTTTTCATTCTTTATCTAGACCTGAAAAATCTCAAATCAGATGTCAAACTTTTACACACTGCAGGACCATGATGGGACGTTTAAGAGTAATTTATGTTTAATCTGATGCGAATAATTCAGCTTTGTTATTTCTATTTTTTAAAGGTTTTTTGTTTAATGGCAGTAGTGGCTATAATTCAACAGTACTAGGCAGGAAGAAGAGCAGAGAGAGCAGAGGTAGACATAAAGCAAATAGTGCAGGACCAACAGCTTTGAGGACTGTAGTCTCTGCATGGTGCTCTGCCACTGAGCCATGTGGTTTAAATGTTGGGATATAAAAATATATTTTTAGTGCAGAATATTTGATGATTTAAGCTAAATTCCCAAATCATTGGGATTTCGTGGTAGATTGGGATAAAATTTTACATATTAAAATGTTTTAATCTTTGTCAAATAAGTAAATGAAGGACATTGTTCCTTATAAATTAAAGTTTTTACATACTTTGAGTCAAATCCATTTATTCAAGCATTCTGCAACCACTTGATCCATGCAGGATGAGTGGCGTAAGAAGGGGTATTACCTGAATAGTCCATCAGGGCAACACAAAGACAAACAAGTCAAACAACCACGAATACACACACACTCAGGACTTAGTGTGTGTGTAAATCAAGTAAATTAAATACTCTCACCACTCTCATGATAGTCTTTACAAAATACTAGAAAACTATTTTCTGACGCAAAACAACAACAATTAGAGTTTATATTTTGCGTCATTATTACATGGGAGCTAATTATGACACTTTGGCATCGCACAATTAGTATTTCTAAAATTAAGAGGTAGATTTTTTTCAACCACAAGGCCAAAGCGAAGCTCATTACCACTGAGCAGAGCCACACTCCAAACGACAAGCTGCTCTGCATTGTTCTGCTGCCCGGCTGCACCCCGGGGCGCACTCAGCTCCACAGAAAGCAGTCAGATCTGGAGCTGTTTAAAGGCAGAGATGCTTTGGATGGAGGGAGAAAAGTGTTGTAGTGAGGAGGTGGCATGTGTTTGTGAAAAGTTACAATGGAGACACAGAAAAACTGCAGAAAAAGACATGTAGAAATTGGAGACGGCAGCAAAAGGAAGGCAGAAGGGAAATTGATGCATCTTCTAACCCTACTAATAACAAATGCTTCTGATGAGAGAGGGATGATTGGAAGTGAGGAAAAGGGGAAAAGATGAAAGAAATTTCAGAAACAGTAAGAACGGTACGAAGGGTTAAGAAGAAGATTGAGGATAAATGCAGCCACCAAAGAAGCAGGTTTAATGAGGAGAAATGCTGCATGAAGCTGTGGGCAAACGGACCCACAAGGAAACTACTTTGGTGTGAGACTTTGCCATGATAATAATGTTGGGAGTCTATAGTATGGGAAAATGGCAGAACAATTAGCATTTCAGAAGTAAAGGTGATGCAGAAAACTGGAGAATAAATGTCACAGAATGAATTCAAACTGAGTGTCAGCAGCTGCCATGCTCAGATCAATAAAATTAAACTAAATACTGAATAAATACATTATTAAAAATTGGAAATAGCTACAACACACAAGAAAAAAGACATGAAATATTTCGGTCTGTTATGCCTCTTTAAGAGTTTCACTTTCTGAAATGAGTGACTTGAAATATTAAACTTTTTCACAGTATTGTAATGTTTTGAGATGCACCTTTAGGTTCACAATGAAAACCTAAACAGAGCAAAGTGTTTGTAGCTAGAATGTGTGTGGCTCCCAGCCAAGGAACAAATGCAGAACACTGTAATTGGAGCTCAAATCCAAGAGCTGAAAACGAGGCAGTGTTGTTAAAAAGGTCAGAATTACTTGAGGAGCAGTGAAATATATTGTGGATATATTTCACTGTAATTCCATTGCAGTCTTGTAATGTAATTACAAGACTTTTTGCAGTCTTGTAACACAAGACTGCAAAAAGTCTGTTATAAAAAGAGATGCCTCTTTTTGTGTCATGTTATTACACGTTTTTGAAGGAAAGAAATACACCGATTGTAGACTTCAACCAGCTATGAACCATAAAGTTATTTTATCTTCCTGGCAGGTTTACGCTGCACGTAGTTCCAGAGGATTAAAAAAATGGAATCAGAAAAATGTAATTTGGCTGTATTGATAAGTTCACCGGAGGTACGTCTGTGCCGTCAACATGTTTAACAACTAAATTAAAGGTTAAAATAAACATTGATGGTGGCTGCTTTGACAAAAGTGTCTGCCATTAGTTTTTTTTTTTTCTTTTCTTTGGGTTTAAGGCTAAATCATCCGAAACCGTTTGTTATTCGGGTTACTGAGTAAAAGGATGCAGGCTGAAATCAAACTGGCACTGCCTTCAGAACATGTCGGTGCGTAAGTGCGCAGCGCGCTCTGGATGTCTTCATCCACCCACCCATCCATCCGCCCCAATCTGCAGCTTCATACTCACATCCAGGATAACCGAGATGCCTCTCCGTGGCTCCGGGGCGAAGAACTGCTCCTGAGCCACGGCCACCTCCTCCTTGCTGGAGGCGTACTCCCGGCTGGAGATGTTCTTGTTGTCGCTCATTTTGGTGACGATCCAGCGGACGAGCCCGTCGATTCCACCGGGCTGGGCGCCGCTGTTTCCGGACTGCGCTGCCGTCGCGGACTCGCTGTCCTGACCGGCTACGGGTTTCGGCTGCTCGCGGCTTTCCTGGGCTCTAAGTTTGGCTTGTTCTTTGTTGAGCAGTTTGTGGACCCCGTCCCTACAGTAACGCGCTGCCTGCTCACACATCCTTTTGCTGCGGAGCGCTCATGCTGCGCTCTATGGGGGTGAGAGAGAAGCCCCCCCCCCCTCCCCCCCCCCCCCACCCATCCAACACTTCCCCTGTTACATCACCCACCCCAAAACACACCCATCCAACTGCTATATCCCACATCTTAATAAAATCAAATGTGTGTGTGTGTGGAGAACGTATTTATTGGTAATTTAAGTCACAACAAATCACTTCATCTACCCGTGAAGCAACAATAAACTCCTACGAGACTCATCTCTAAAAGCAATAACTTGAGCAGGCGGATTGCAACTGATTTGGGTATGATTAAAAGTATATTTCAAATTAATCCATTTAAAAAAAAATAAAACGTGTTTTAAATAGATTAGTTATACATAGCCTGACACGTAGCATTGCTGTCGATTCTTCTGACAATTCTGCCTTACAGCTAATAAAAGCTCCTTTCAGATGAAAGAAAATTCCTATAGAAATTAAAGTCACAAAGGCTGGACAAAGAGCAGAGACACAAAAAGTGCACCACACTAGTGTTAAGTGCATATGATGTACAGTACAGATGTCTCAGTAGTTTGAGACTCATGTATTTAAACCCCCTTCTATTAAGAGTTGGAAATATATCACTCTCTGTATTACCTAATATTCTAGTTTATTGCAATACACCTGCTAGGTCTGGTAAAAAGAAATACGTTTTTTTGTTGCCTTTTTTGTTTGTTTTTTTTATAGTTTTAAATGCGTCTAAATGTTTGCCATAATGTAAATTGGCATGACTGAAACATCCTGTTTAAGACAAAAGTTTGAGAAGCCAGCAGAAGTTCAATAACAGACTAAAATGGTTAAAAGGTGCCATCAGGAACCTTTGATAAATGTTTTAAATAAATTGCTAAATGTTAAAACTGTAAGTGCCTTACTTAATTTTGTTGGACTTTATAGTTTTAATATACTGCATGTATGCATAGCTCTTACTATATTGCAGTAACTTGTGTTTTATGCAGGAAAAGGTAAATGAACAGATAATTACTCTCAAGATAATAAACATCGATTACAATGGTCCCCATGGATTCATTAAGTTTACAAGTTGATATTAAATGTGTTTTAGTTATTTAGCAGGAATTTCTCCTCGAGATTCCATGTTTTCTGAGGATTGACTCATAATTTATTTGGTTTATACTTTTCTCAGTCATTTCTGAAGTAAATCCTTTTATCTACAAAAGTAATACCCTTTCTTTGAGAATCTTGTCCAAGAGCAACAACTGATGTACAATAAGGAATTGCTTTATCTCCGTTTTAATGTCCAATCTTATTAATATTTCTTTACTTCTGAACATCAACAGCAGGAAGTTCTTCTTCCCAAAGGGAGGATCAGAGGATTTTGCTTCATCCAGGAAACAGGAGTGTCTCCTGAACTGTCACTCCAGCTTCTCATTAGAGGTTTGTGTGTAGAGCATGTCTGATGTGACACGTCTAACCTTTAGTAATGAGAGACACCCCCAGCTCTGCCCTTTCCATTGAGTAGTGAGTCTTTGCTTCAATGTGCCGCGTGTCTAACAGAACTCAGCACTGATTTGGTTGAATTAGGTCCTGCTGTTGAGCCAATGGAGTGACCAAAAAGCAGAAAAGTCAAGTGAGGCACATTTGTTGAACCAAGGGAGTACCAGAATTCAAATCCAGTCTCTTGACATGATTGCCCCCATGTGGAAATGAGAGTGCAATAACAGGAAGAGCTTTTCTGCAACATTTATTCAGGTTTTTAAGAATATATTTTCAAACAAAATAATTAAAGCTTGTGGATACTATATTTTTGGCATCAACATTTATATTTTAGTTTCAAAAGAGTCTAACATCCCAACTCACAAGATAGAGATAACCTAATTTGAAAAAAAGAAGAAGGTTAGAACTTTATCTGCTTGGGTGTTTTCTTTATGCTTCCCTAAGAAGACTGAGGCCGCTGGCCCTTCAGGTAAAAGACCCATGAAATGTCATTGTTCCGGGCCTCTGGGTTCTGTCTCCAGACAGTCAACTTCCCAAACCATGGTCCAGGATGCCCTCCGGAAGGAACTTCAAAGGACACCATGATATTATGTGACTTTTTGGGGGGTATGTTCTCCATCTCTTTGACATTAAAGCATGGATTGTCAACCTAGAAGCAACAAAAATATCATTAAGTTACATAATTTTCACACGTGAATGCAAAAGAGAGTAAGTTGTTGACTGAAGTCAAATATGCAAAAGTTAAAGAAAATGTAGTGCTGTGTGAAGAACCTATCAAGAGTAGAGGTGTGCCAATCGATCGGCCACCAATCATTATCGGGCGATTTCCGTGAAAAAGTGTACAATCGGTGATCGTCGATCACGGTCTCTTGTTGCCGATCACACAAACTGATCACCTGTATCTCACTTCGCAGCCTGCGTGTGCAGCTCATCTTCTCTTTCCCTCACACTGCACAAGCACGCGGCAACAAATCCTAGGCGATGTCATGTGGAACTATAACGTTCTAAAAGTGAATGGGGAAGTTTGTGTGTTGCGGTGGAAAATTACCTCAGGGGTTGAAACACGTCAAAATGCGTCAACACGACAAATCTAATATATGACATTTACAAAACAAGCACTTGACGGAGTTTGGATACATCAAGGCTCACTGCAGGAAAAACAAGACATCCAGAGCGGCCAGTAAAGCAGCACACAACTACCAACACTCACTCGGAAGAGCATGATGGTCAGAAAGCTAAAAAAATAACTTGGAAAAATAATTTCAGTCAACGAGCTAGCGGTGTTAGATGCTGGTTCTGCTCTCGCTGTTGGACCGCCGATCGGTGATCGGCTGTGATCGGCCCTCATGGGTGATCGGTATCGGCAGCAAAATACCTGATCGAGCATCCCTAATCAAGAGGCAATAGAAAGTGGTCAGATGGATGTCAGAACCAAAGAGCAAATTCTCATAAGGGAGTCAAGCTGAGAGCTGTGGCAATAAAACTGGTAATTTCCATAATCTGCGAATGTTAGTGTCATCTCTGAAAGGCTTAGCCATTGTATCTAAATATTAACATGTAACCTGGACGTAGAACAAGGAGCAGCAAAGAAGACAATCCGCATGTTTTCTAATGTTTCTGTAAATCAATAATAGGGGTGAAATACAGAAGCAAACCATGTCTAAGCAGCAAATCATTTTTACTCTTACTTTGAATGGCCTCATTAATAATAAAAAATTTAATATTCTACAAATATCCAAATAATAACCAACAGAATCAGAGTTCTAGTAGCCAGCTTTCGTCCTATCAGAATCCATCCATCTATGTTACTAGAAACACAGAGATGTTGAGGGTTGATGACCTGCTCAAAGTATGTCCCTCTCGTCTATTGGGCAAACACAACACCCCTGTTAACCTTGCAGGCATTAAATCACTACACAATAAGGATGGATGGTTAGGTGAGATGGATGTTTGTGCCTGGTTTGAACAGGGCCTAAAAAAAGCCATGAGCTTAACAATGCCTGTTTGATCCCAAAGAAAACTACACACAATACAAATGAATGATTAAACAGCAGAAAGATGCCTTTTTCCAATGTGAGAGGACAAGTGGTAGAGCTATTGGATGCAGACAAAAGCTGCTGGTAGATTTTGTTGACCATCAGTGGGAAATTTCAGAATCTTTAGGTTTTTGTACAAGAAATAATGCAAAAAATAAACCAACTTTTGATTTGTTCACACACTGGATAGGGGGAACTATCTATTGTTCTACTCTTTAATCTTGTTAGGTTCTGCATGAATTTTACCTTCAAAGAGAAACCCGTGGTCTTCGGGAACACGTTTTTGAAAGGGATGGAGACGCTGCCGCCCCCTTTGATGTTGTATGGGCCCTGAGGTCTTGGGAAGGTGCAGACTCCGTGCAAAGGAAATATGTATTCACCGCCAATATCTGAGTTCAAGGTGAGCTGCCCTCTCACCTCGCCCAGCTGATGTGGCTCAAAACGAACATCCACCTTCACCTCTAAGCCTAAAGGAAAACCGGCCAAAACACTGACAGTTTTGTCCACGATAAAATCAGGACGATCACTCTGTAGGAGAGACAGAACAACACATGGTAAATGGTCTACTTATGTAGCACTACTTCTAGTCCAGAGTACTCCAGAGCACTCGACGTGTTCACACTTAGAGTGTTAAACTACATTGTAGCCATAAAGTGGCCCTTCCTGGCCAATATGAATTTCAAGCTTTATTTGAGGTTCGATTTGCTAATTCCGGTGTCACTGGTCTAACTTATTCAAGGTATACATGTGGTATAAGGAAAAAATGTGCTGCAGGTTGTCTGTCAGAAGGTATTGAACCATATGCCATTTTGCTTTGGTTGATGTGTTTAT